>NC_049202.1:6580228-6705228 GCF_013347855.1 Anguilla anguilla
CAAACAATAGTGAAACTTAATTAGAGAGTGTAACTTTTTCCTAGTTACTGAGTAAGCCACCGGACTGGAATGTTGCAATTATGGAGAGACTAGGGTTAATGAAGGGTTGCCCTGTAGTTATTTATGAACTAGCGCATGAGTAGAGAATGTGCCACAATTAGCACGAATAAATCATTACACCATAAAAAAAACTGGTTGGCCAGCCCTTTGGGGCTGTTGTGGGGGTAACGGATCGTCCCAACCACAGGTATCAAATTACTGTAGGCAGAACAGGCTCATCCATCAAATACATCATCAAAAGTTTTTTTTTTTTTTTTGTGAGCTTACACATTTGTTCTAAAAGAAAATTGCTTGCCAATACTTTTCTTTTCCTGGCTACATGATCAAACAAAAAAATTCCCTTTTGTTTTTAAAGCAAAAACATCTATATCGTGTATTCACAGGCCTGAATAGCATTGCACAAAGTAGATCGGCCACCAGCTCGGGGTAAATCATTCAATTAGCAAATTAATCGTCGTGATGATTAAAGCATTAACGGATTATGCACGTTTGAAGAAAAGCTCAAATCCTATCCTCCCACCACAGACATTCCCAACCTCTGGATTTAAAGTGGAAGTGCTAGCGCTAGCTTGCGGAGTCCTGCTGTAGCTTGCGTGAACCGTGCTAACGAAACTTAGCACGACCAGCGCACGCAGACCCTCCCGGAGACGGATATAATTCGCAGAGGAGCCCTCGCCGACGGGGGGGGGAACAGGAGAGGCGACCCCCGGAGACCCTTCCTGAACTTTCTCGGCAGAACCGGCCACCCCTGTTCCCAACCAATTATGGCAGACCACCAAAGACTAGCGGCAGGCCGACCGAGGGGGGAAGAAAAAAACAAAAACTGCTTACGGCTCCGAACCAAATATTGTTTTAAGAATGGGAGTAGAGTAGAAACAGACTTTGCGAGGTTTATAAATAACCTGCTATCTGCGGTTTTTTTGTTTTGTCTTGTTGTTGTGTGTGCGGACGGTGAGAACACGATGTTGTATATCCAGGCAGTGGTGCTTTTTTTTAAAAGCAGGCTGTTAAATGCTATCAAAAAAAAAAAAAACGATTAATTTTTTAAATGTTTTAGTTTCTCTCTCAGCATCCTACGGGGTTTTCCCAGCTAGTTTTTAATCAGTTGAGAATGGGTCGTTTTGTTGTTTCCAGGCGTACAGCTGTAAGTGTTTTTTTTGTTTTCCATTGTTTATAAAGACGTTTGTAAATGAGCGCTCGGCCGGTACCGTTCGCGCACGTTGACGTCGTGCTAGCGTCACCAGGGTAACGCTCTGTAGCAGAGAAGCCGGGCTGAGGCCTGGGTAAGGAAAGGGGTTGATTGACAGCTCCCCCCCCCCCCCCCCCCCCCCCCCCCCCCCAACCCCTCCCGTCCCCCTCTCCCATAAGGCTGAGGGGCGAACCGCGGCTCAGCGGGACAGAGAAAAGTGAGCCATTCGGAGTGAAAGGTGTCCCATGTAAACACGCCACTCATCATCCTGCCAGGTGATTATACCACTTCCTGCCCTGGTTTACGGGGTCATGCTCTGGCCTGCCTAAACAAAGCCCCCCCCCCCCCCCCCCCCCCCCCCCCCCCCCCACACCACCACCATCACCACAACCACCTGGATCAGTCCAGTCCTGCAACCAACTGGCAAAATACAATAAAATAAACTCTAAATACATGCATGGTAAAATGTTTAACCCTTTATGGGTGTGAGGTCACAAATATGTGATTAGAATGTTGTTAGCACACTAATGCTGATGTAACAATCGCTACTGGTAATTTGAAAGCACTGGTTTCTAGAACAGTTCTAGAAGCCATTGCTTTCAAACGGTTAATCATCTCTGATAGAGAGCATTCAATCCCTACAGGACTCCTGCAAACTGTTAGAGCTGACCTAAGGTCAAAAGAAGCCTGTTGTAAAATTATACCATACAGTGCTGATTTACGTAATATCAGACATTTTTATTTTACAGCGTGACGTGTTGGGGTAAGCGCCCATGCAGTAGAATGCAGTGTCGATCGGTTCTCAGAACGAAACTCTCTTACGGGAGCTGCTCACACAGGTTGTCGTAGGGAAATGCGACCTGCCGCACGGTGAGAACGCACTGTAAGGGGGAAGTGTTCTGACAGGCGTCAGCTAGCATTTGCCTGAGGTGAGAGGGGGACTCAAAGCGGGTGAAACAGACAGACAGCCAGCCAGCCAGCCAGCCCGTGGATTGCAGACAGACAGAACGACGCCCACCGCCTCGTGCACGAGATTGTCCTAGGAAATTATTTACAGGACTTGCTTCGTTCTCGGGGAAGCGCTCCACGGTTCCCACGCCCGCGGTGGCTGCGGGCTCACTCATTTATCTTAAATCGGCTGATTGGCTGGCTGGAATGCAAGTACAGTGACAATGTTGTCATAGGGATATGTCAAGTCGGGTTTTGATTTTCTTTTTCTTTTTTTTGCCTTGTGTTTATCTTTTCCAAAAAAAAAAAAAAAAAAAAAAAACAGAGCCCTGTTGTCATGTGAATGGCAGCACAACGTTGGATTTTGTCCACCCAGTTTAAAAAAAAAAAAAAAAAAAGAACATTATTTCTTGAGAACATTGAGATAGAAAGAGAGAGATAGAAAGGGAGGGAGAGAAAAATAGAGATAAATAGAGAGAGAGAGATCAGAGCAGGGAGGGTAACAGAACGGAAGATTGTGTTCACAGGACGCGGGCGCAGTCTTCAGCCTTTCATCTCCCACGCCCAAAAACTCAGGCTCCGCCCCCACGCCGAAGAGCACGGAGGGTGCGGCAGGAACGTAAGCCCTGGGTCGAAAGAAAATGCAGTCGGTGGGGGGGGGGGGGGGGGGGGGGAGGGGTAGGGGGTGATTTTAGCGCTTAAAGGAGAACGAAAACAGCCCCCAAAAAACTCAGTCCTTTGGCTTTCCTGTGTGAAAGCTCTTTTTTGTGGACAAAAAGAGTTTGTCGACGGTGACACGAACACGTGCGTGTGCAGCGGAGTGATATGCATGTTCACAACACGCGTGCAAGACGCCACGGACCGAAAGTATCCCAGCCCATGTCACAAAGGCTGCAGCAAGGCACCATGGGTAGGCAGATTCCCCCTCACATTTTCCTTTCTGCATATGGCTTCTTATGCCTGATGGGAGAGCAGACAATGCAAGCAGGACAGGGGGCAAAGGGAGAGGGAGAGAGAGACAGGGTGAGAGGGAGATAGGGGGTAGACGGAGATGAGAGAGAAAGAGAGAGACAGAGGGAGAGATAGAGGGAGGGAGAGAGAGAGACTGTGGGAGAGATAGAGGGAGGGAGACTGAGGGAGTGGGGGACAAAAAGAGAGAGAGCAAGAAAGAGAAAGAGCGAGAGAGCGAGCGAGAGAACTGACAGGTGAGTGAGACCCAAGGCAGTGGGGTATGGAAGCATCTGTTTGGTAATCCATGTGATCATGCTTTCTGGTGGACAGAAAGGGTCTATTGTGCATTCACCTCATTATCAACTCAAAGGGGGGGAGTTGGTTTGGGGGGGGGCGCTGGCTAAACAGACTACAAATCCAAAGATTTAATGTTTTTTTTTTTTTTTTTTAAAAGCACAATTTGTCAGCATACAATCTGAACAAAGGGGGGGAGCCAATCTGTTTGTGGGATCCGACCTCTTGGCTGCACCCTGAATATTCAAACAGGCCTTTGAATAGAGCAAGCAGGTCTTCCGTCACACAGAGAAAATCCCAAAGGCAACAAAAAGGTCAAAAACCTCTCATTCAAATCTTTTTGAAAACGCATTAGATGGAGATGCACATATTTTCTTCTGCGCTAACGTACATAATGCCGGTGCATTCATCTGTTATCAGATTCCCATAAATGCAACATGTTTGAGGAAGCACACTGCAGCATGAAAGCTCACAAGATATTATTCACAAGGTAACAGAGTAAATGCAATACAAGTTCCTGAAGGCTCAAGGGGTTTACACTGATTCTAAAAAAATGTTACACTGCAAGGTTGTCACAATTATTTTTGGCAATCAGAAACAGGTTCTTCAATGATTACCATATTAAGAAGAAGAAAAAAACTGTGCTCTGAAACTATCATTGTCCTTATCACTATAACGTGATGTCTGCCTAATTTATGGTCGTGTTCTAATAAAAATTTATGTTTACACATCATTCTTATCTTACCGCTGATTACATTTCCTAAATTTACACTTCATTAAAATGGGATGAGCCTCAGCCAGGATGTCTTTCAAATGAGTACAAGTGGCTGCTGAAGAAATCATAAGCCTGATTGTACATTTATGTCATCCTTTAGCTAAATATGTTGACATTTCTGTAATTGTACGCTACACCTACAGTTAAATGCTTAAAAGTATTTGGTCAGTGACACCATTTCTATTGTTTTGGCCCCGTGCTCCAGTGCACTGGACTTGAAATAAAACAATGGATATGAAATTAAAGTACAGAGTGCTAAGACTATCTATTTTAATATGAGTGCTTTTGCATTCATATCAGGTGATCCATGTAGGAATTACAAAAGGTCTAGAGTCGATTCCGGGTGTGGAATTTGCATTCTGTTGAGTCTGTTGCTGTTGTCTCTCAAGCAGTGTCAATGTGTCAAGTGTCAAAGTGAAATCCAATGATAATATTTTAAAATATATATATTTTTCCAGTTCCCTTTCGTTGTTTAAAATTTTGCTTTGCTTGGTTTGATAGAGTCGGGCCATCGAGGATTTCCTCGGTACACGAGCGACCGTGACTACGGTTTCACTTCTCTAGTGTGGGCATTTAAATCCCCCCCCCCCCCCCTCGGGCGTGGATTTCAAAAGCTGTCGTAATGGGTATTAAAGAGGGGGTCTTTATGCTTATACAAAGGCCCACCATTGGCATTTAGTCCATTCTGCAGTATCTTAAAGGGTTCTTAATTATGCTTGTGCCAGCGCTCCCCCATAGAAATCACAGCAAATTAATTGTAACACTTTTGTGAAAAGGCAGATTAGGCTTAGGGGGTGGGATGGGGGGGGGGGGCAGGGGGTGTGATTATGGCAGGGAACACGCCAGGATCGCAAGCAAAACAGACCTTCACCAGATTATACACAGCTGTTCCACCGAGCAGCCCCCTTTTTCAATTCATGACCCGTTATTCAAAAGGGGAACTTGGTGGCATGAGATTGCCATCAATCTCCATTGTTTATCGTAAGCCCTCCGCCCCCCCACCCAACCCCACCCTGCCTAAGAAAAACTGGAGTCACTAAAGTCTCATTTGTAGAACCTATTCATGGGGTGCTTGAAGGCTCCAGTCCTCTAAGAGGGAATTATACGGGCTTAATTGAGTGTGGTAAGTGATTGGTCGCTCAATATCGATCAATGGGAGAGGGGCAGATGTGGCGTGAATCCGCGGGGCCAAGGCCGGGGTAGAAAGAATACAGCTCGGCCCCACCCCGAAATACAAAAAGCTTATTTAAGACTCAATCATTCTATTCACGGGGATTCTGGTGCACAGATGGCGACAATGCCGAAGGACTTCCCGATACCAGAGCTATTCTGCCGACGAGCTTTTGTTCCCAGCAAGTTTACCATGGAATGATGAGGTTTTATTGGGGTTATTATTGACCTCCAGGGGAGGAGTGAGAGGGAGGAGGGGGGAGGTTAGAGGGGCTGTTGGGAGCAAGTCTATGGTTTTAAAGGAGACAATCGAAGAGAGGAGCTCATGAATTGGAATGAGAAAGAGGAGGCGGGTGAACGGCTTAGCGATGGTGTTTTCGCTAGCGGCCTGTGAAACGCCCCGGGGAGGGGCCATACACCGCCCGAGCACCCCTGTGAAAAGCCCTTCCCGAAAAAAAGGGGGCGTTCCCACCCAAAACCGGCCATCGCCACCGTCTGTTCACCATCTATCTTTTCCAGCCAAATGAACAGTACTTCTCTCTCTCCCTTTCTCATAGCATCCCCTAAACCTTCCCACAACCACCTTCTCTGTCAACAGGACCCATTCAAGGGGGGGGGGGGGGGGGGGAACCCAAAGTACCTAAACAAAAGACACCGCCCCCCATCCCAAAGTCCAGTCCATCCCCAAACTAGGGTCATGAATATATGGCCGTCTATTAGCAAGCCATGTGTCAACCCACTTTTTCTTTTTTTTTGTTTTCGCATCACAATGCCCGTTGGCCTGAAAGCCTTCCGCCTCAAGACACTGGATGAATGCCACTTGTCAGGAATTAAAAACCCGACCTGCTCCCGTTCACCCCCGTGGAGTCACACGGTTTCTCTTTCTCATAGCGCCTACAACCCAACCCACTTCTCCAAACAAACAGCTCCTTATCTCGGCCGTCCCGCTCGACTTGGTGCAATCTGGCCCGTGTAGAGGGGGACAGGGGAGGCTCGCCCGGCCGTGTAGGCCATCTGGAAGCACGGAAGCTTCCGGAAGAATGGGAACACGCATGACCGTGGACCCCCCAAAAGACCTTCCAACACTGGCGGGTGTGGGGGGGTGTGGGGGGGAGGGCTCCATGTACAGCCGCATGCTTCTCTTCTGGAAGGTGGGGCTGTTATTATGGGAAAATTTTGTCGTACGTCGCTCTGGATAAGAGCGTCTGCCAAATGCCTGTAATGTAATGTAATGAAAACAGAGTCACATTCTGGCCTCTGAGTGTATCCCAATGCCACAGGTGCGTAAAGCCAAGGGTTAATACGTGCAGAGCCTCCAGCTCATCTGTGCCCTGGAGCTTCTAACTTTCAAACACATGGCGCTCTTCCAGCGAAGAACCTTTTTTTGACCGGTGTCCTTTGGAACTGCGCGTCACTGAGCACTTTCGGTTTGAACTCCGAATTCCAGAAAAGGCAATGTAAGATAGCCAATCGGTGCTCCAGAATTCCAGAAAAGGCAATTTAAGAGCCAATCAGGGCTAAGACTTTGTGGTCAAGATGCGGTCAAGTATGCCTGCTTCAGAAAATAAGTCTGACCTGGTTCCCAACGCTGAGCCTTGATGTAACGCAGTCACCAGGATCCACCCAAATAAAACATGTCTAAATCCTTGGCTAAAGTCTGCAGAAAAGGTCAGGGAATTGTTCTTGGTTTGTGCTGATAAAATCTTTCGGCGATGTAATCCTAAAGGACACGCACTACATCACACTGCCTCGTATCTGCACCCTCAAACACAGCTTCTGATGTAACGTTAAAAAAAGAAGAAAAAACATTTGAATTGGTTATATAATGCATTTATATTTGGGATTTATTTTTTTTAATTTTTTTGTGAGCTTGTTGGGGGACAGTTTAATTGTTACAAGTTAAAAAGAAGAAACAGATGTGCTGTATTTAAAGTTTATAGTCAAGGCTAATTGCCAAGCCATTTCACCCATTAGACTTTGGCCTTAAAATAAATTATAATTGTACCAAATGTGATATGGATAATAATTCATTGAAAATGGAAAGTGTATCTTAGCATGGGCGGAAATATTACATTTGATTGACAGAGAGTGTGTGTGTGTGTGTGTGTGTGTGTGTGTGTGCACATGCGTGTATGTGTGTGTGTGTGTATGTGCGTGTGTGTGTGTCACTTCAATATCATGTTATTGTGTAAAATGTATGCACTTAAGATATGCATAAAGGAAGTTTTGATTTTATTGCATGTTTCCTTAAGAAACATCTGGGGACATTACTTGTGTCAGCTGATTTTTCTCCCCCAAAATATTGTGTTGTATGGATGAAAGATGGTGTTCATCTCTTTGCCGTCCCAGAATGCAGCACTGGCGGCATCTCTGGGCCATGTGGTTTGTGAGGACATCGACCACAGCAACATCTGGCCCGGCCAAGCACAACTGTGTCTCGGTCACATTTGCTTACATAAATTAAGCTATTTCCGCAATCCGTGAGACCAGGCCATGATATATGTTTTTTGGCACATTTGTGACAACGCGCATGTGCTACATGTAACTAAGTGTTCTTAATTTCTCTTAGTTTCTGTTTTTAGTAAGTTATTGCCGTGATGGCATTATTTTTCTTTCTGTTTTTGCCACGCCTCCTTCAGTTTTCTTGTCCAGAAATACAATATTGAGGAAAACTGAACACCGCGTGCATAGGTCTAAACATTCTTTGATCGAATACCGAAGGGAATTTTACAATCTACAAATACAGCATCTACATACCTCCCACTCCTGCATGCTAATTAAAACACACAGATCAAATCTGTATAAACTACTACAAATTCTGTTCAACTGTGGAAACATTTCTAATCTGTAACAGTAAAAAAGATTTCAATTCAAACATCAAAGTATCAAACATCTAAACATCTGCTGTACGGGTTTACACAGCTGCCTGTCTGCAGGCACTACAGCAGTCTGCTCACGGACAGCTCAGAGGAAGCAGGCAAGATGACGGTCAGCGGTTAAAAGGATGCAAAAAAATGTGTTTTTTTTTTTTTTTTTTTTTTAAGCTGGCGAATGGTCTTCACCCTAGCAGACCACTGTAACGCCCATTTGACAATCCTTTGCAGACTGACAGCTGGCACCAGTGGCGGGTCGAGAGTTGCTTGTTGCTTGTTGATAACGTTGATTAGTTTTGTTAGCCAAAATACACACACGCACATGCACACACATTTATGTATTATATATTTAATATATATATAATTTTGCATTTTAACTCCAGTAATGTCATCTCTGCTTGTAGCCGTGACAGAGTGCTTACCCTCCACTGACTCTCCCAGTCTATGTCACGGAATGAAACCCAAGACGTGTCCGGGTCTCTGTTCTCTTGTGAACTGCTTGTCTCAAAAAGATGGCTATGCACTCTTCCCCTATTAAACCAGAGCCAAGCCACACATTCAGATCTCTGTGGTCGAACCATCGATGCTGCCCGCAAGAGACTCTTCAGCAATGCTGGGGTTTCCACCCAATCATAAAGCATAATTTTCATTTATTTTATTTCTTTATTTATTTCTTCGAATAAACAAACTTGTGACCAGTACAGATATAATTTTGGTATAAACATAAAATTCTGTTTGATATGATCGACCGAATAAATGTAAAAACAAATCCGAGTCCGTATTCCCAAAGCATCTCAGTGTACCGTGACTGACGTCGCTGGCAACCTATCCCATCTGAACCAAACTTTTTTTTCCCCAATATTTGTGAACTAGATATCATCTCATTTCCTGAATCCTGAACTATCTGTATGAAAATGGGATAAATCCCTGCTGAGCAATGTACTCCTGTCTGAATTCAAACAGGGATAAACCACAACCTGGCAACCCACTCCTGACTGAATTCAAACGGTGGATAAGTCGCAACCTGGCAACCTTATCACCCACCCCTCCATTTTCCAGACTCAGAAACATGCTATGCTAAGCGAGGCCTCGGAGCGGAGTCAGAGATTGGGATCTCCTGCGCTGGTCTCCGCCGCCCCAAAGGTCAGTCCAGCCTGGCGGGGCGCTCAATTAGCCGAAAGGAAGCACGGGGGGGGCGGAGTTCCCCCCCCCCGGTCTGAACGCCCTTTTCCAAACGGGCCTGGAATGTGCTGCTGGACAGGCCCGGTTATTTATGCTAAGATCGCAATCGCGGGCCCGGACGACGCGGAGCGCGGGGCTGTATTTGCGTACGGCCCGGGAAACGGTTTCCTTTCTTTCATTGTCCTCGCTCCGTGTTTCCTCCCCCGTTTTTTTTTTATGGAGACGGCCTCCCATTCGCATAATAACACGACGCTAAGAAAGATTATTTCCCCGCAAAGAGACGTTAATCGCTGTATCAGCGCTGAGAGCACTCAAATTAATCTTTTCTGGGCCCAAGGTCACACAAAAAAGCCCACGGCATTCTTAGTGTACAGTCTAATCCAGGGGGGAGACAATGCTTTCTGCTCCGTATGTTAACAATAAATAAATAAATAAATCTCACGAGTGCCAGTCAAAAATATCTCAAAATTGTATAATCAGTGAGTTGTCAATCATGTTTCGGATGAGTGTTTCAGTGTGTAGGAGCAGCCCACCTACAGGATTTTAAGAAGCTTCACCAGATATGTTTCCAACCGACACTCCCCCCGGAAATTTAGGTGACAGCGGTGAGAATGAAAAATGCATTTTAGCGTCAATTATCATGTCATTCAAGTGCCATACAAGTCCTCCAGGCGTAAAGGTCTAACCCGTGGAAAGATTATGAGGGCAACAGTGTGAGCTGATGGAATCTCATGCTTTATCCTCTTCTGCGGAACAGTCATATCCCTCCATAACAATGGCTGCTGGTTCTAAAAGATTCCCCTTCATGACTTGACCTGGGCCAAAAGCACTTCTTGCTTTTCTTGTTCCTTTCTCTCTCTCCTTCTCTCTCTCTCTCTCTCTCTCTGACTTTCTGGGTCACTCATTCACTAACTCACTTGCTCACTCTCACTTTCCCCCTCTCATTCACACACACACACACACACACACACACGCTCCCTCACTCACTGCCCCTCTTCTCCCAAAAGTAAAAACCAAAAGTTTTTTTTGTCTTAACTTCTGTTGTTTGTTGTCACAGCCTATCCAACGGGTTGCCATGTTTTCCCCTTACTCCTCCCCCACCTCAATTAGAAACCACCCGTTCGCTCCGATGCAAAGCCTCAGCGGTGGAGTTTCACCCCGAGGGCTCAAACTGCTCGCGTTTTGCTTTTCCGTCGCCCGCTCCAGCGACGATTATGTTAGAATTAGTCGAGGATCATTTGCTCGGCCGGGGACACGTTCGACGCGGTCCCAGGCAAAATCAGGACCGTCTCCGTCGAAGCTGCAAAGCCCCGTGGAGCCCCAAGCAGATGAAGTCACTCGCTCGTTAAAAAAAACGAGCTTCACGGCATCCTCCTTCCCTCAGACCCAGCGGCTCCAGATAACTAGCACTGCGAGTGCTGCAGTGCTGTAGGGCTTTTTTTTTTTTTTTTTTTTTTCAAAGACTGTGATGTCGGTCTCTCTCTCACGGTAGCGTTAGCATTCGCTGCAAGCCGCACAGTATAATAAGAGTGTCTGTAAAATGGCATCATTTCTAAGGGCTGTAGCATTCACTTTTAAACGCAAAAGTGAAATACTCCATTTTGTACCCCGGGAGTGGAGACATTGAAATTAGCTGACCGGGATAAAATGGGGTGGGGGGGGGGGGGGGGGCAGTGGTGGGGGGTCAGGTGCTCCACCTTCTCCTCTGAGGGAGAGGCCATATGTTTGATTTAATATGCATGTGCCCACTGGCGCCATGGCAACAAAAGCAGAGGCGACAAGACATCTGGGCAGAATTCCTCGGCCTCCTCGCTCATAATGCCTCACGCGTGGGCAATATTGTGCTTGCAGGGTCCAGGGCTTGCCTTCTAACACGAGAGCGTTTCCATGGCGACGCACCAGTCTGAGGAAGCAATCACTCGGAAAGCACAGAGCCAGTAACCGTGTCATTTTTTTTGACTCAGTTTCTCCAAGGCGCAGATTGTGTCTGCCTTAATCTACAGTTTAGCTAAAACAATATTTGTGTTAAATATCCCCATGTGTCATGGGCCTTAAATCCTACATCCCTTCTGAGCGGCTCAAATTCACAGCCAACGGTTGCTGTCATCCTGGCGGATAGCGCAGTGTTATTTGGGGGACCGGCTGTCCATAATAAAGAGGATCCAGGTCTTTTCATTGCAAGTCTTTCTGCTCTATATTAAATCTCACTCACTGTAGAGTCAGCAATCAATCAATCAATCAATCAAGCAATTAGTAAATAAATAAATTACAAATATTATAACAAAACTGTCATTTTTCCTACATTTTCTATCTCCAAAGGCACAAACAGGACCACAATTTTTTTTTTTTTTTTTAAATGAGCACAAGTTTGGCCGATGACCTCACCCCCCACTCCATCCCCCCCACCCCACCCCACCCCTCGCCTGCCCCTGCCTGTAACCCCGCTGATGTCAGAGCCCTGGGCACCCAGTGAAGTCTGGCAGGAAGTTTTTACTGTGCAGCTCCGTCCCCGGGGCCAGACAGCGGGGTTTGGACCGATGTCAGCCCCGGCCTGCTGCAGGCATAGCTTAGCGCTCGCTCACCGCCCAACAAAGAGTAAATAAACACAGTCATCCCCTCGCCGGACCAACTGCCAGCCCAATCAGCCGTGAGAATCGCCCAGCAACTCTGCGTTTTTTTTGTAAACTTTTTAGTTTTTTTTTGTTTTGTGAAGTTGTTTTTTTTTTCTCTTTCACTCTAGTTCACTTTACCTACTCGAGCCTCTTTACCTGTAACCTCTGGAGCTTGTGATTGGAGGTGATTTTTAATTACCCCTTTGCGTATTTAGCCTGAACGCCCCCCCCCCCCCCCCCCCCCCCCCCCCCCCCCCGCCCCCCTTACATCATCGCGGGCGAGGGGGCTGAAATCTGCCGCGTCAGCAGTAATCCTTCCTGCCTCTTCACTGCATGACTGGAGCACCAGAAGCCCGTACGATGAGAGCTGATAACGCTGCCGCCCCTCCCCTGATGCCCTGATAGCGACTCCAGCTGCCTGTTCCCTCAGACCAGCTCAGAGCCGGGATGTAGCCGTTTGGACTTTTTAAGGGCGCAATCGCATGCAAGCATGGTTACAAAAAAATATATAAGGAAAAAGAAACAACAGGAACGGTCCTATCTGGACTGCTCACGCTACATTTAGCCGATGCAGTGTGTGTGTAGGTGTGTGTGTGTGCGTGCGTGTGCGTGTGTGTGCGTGCATGTGCGTGTGTGCATGCGTGCGTGCCTGCGTGCGTGTGTGTCTTTTAATCACATAGTGGATTTATACAGCTGGGTAATTAGTTTTAACTGCAGCCATTCAGGTTGAGCGCTGCGCTCAAACAAGCAATGGCCCCACCCCACCCCCAGTCCCACCCCACCCCCAGCCCCACCTGGGAACTGAAACTTCAGGCCAGCTCCCAAACCTACATTCTACGCTGCCAGTTTCATACGGTCCAATAAAATTCAGCAATAGCGAAAAAATAGCCTCTTTTAATTATTGATACAAATGGAAACAAGCTAGCAATGTTCTACAATACGGCCACATCTTACTGTTACGCTGTTCATAAACTATTTGATTTTGTCCAATAGTTTGTCCAAACAGTGTAGAGCCGTTACAGAAATAATGCCTTTTTAAAATGTAACATACATTAAATGTAAAACCGATATATCAAGTGCTATTTTTTTCTATAACGCACTGTGTGAATCAACATAGTTCCGTCAACAGCGAGATTACTGACGCACCACAGCACATAATATCGACAAATACCTGCATGCACAGACAGAGTTATGCAATATAGTGGTATTATGCCAGATATTACCAAACTGCTCCATAAATCACTCACGCCAACCTTGAGATCATGAGGCAACCACAAATCGGCCTCTGACAGGGCAAAACAAAAGCAAAAAAAAAATTACGAAATGCACATGGGCTGACACAGGCTACTCCAGCTGGACACAAGCTGCTACACAAGTTGGCCGACCTCCAACCGCTTTCAAAAAAAGTTGCTTAGCAGCCGCTTGCGATTGTTTACACAGAAACAGGTTTTTTGAAATAAAGCTGCCAGCAAACGAAGGGGGCATTATCGAAGTGTGTTTTGTAGGATTGAAATGCTAGAACGGGAACTGGCCACGAGCTAATCTCAGGTAATTGAGGGGTAGAGGAGCTGGTACAATAGCACACCCCCCCTTGTGAGTTGCGCTCCTCGGTTTAGTGTTGCTCACGAGCGCTGTCCCGCTCGCGCCACTGCTCAGCCCGCCCATTGCCCGCCAACGCGCCATCGGTGCGTCCACCAAAAGGGCACCTCGATTAATCAAGATCACAGATATCTCGACTGAACGTTCCAATGGTGACGTCACAATCACTATTGGTAACTGGAAGTAAGTGGAGTTCTAGAACACTGACTGAACATTGAATTTTGAAAAAAGGCTAATAAAAATAAATGCTAATTCCAAAAATCCTACTTTTCGAAGGGTTAATTAAAAAAATAGCCAAAAGTCACGTTAGCCAACTTTAGTGTCTCTTTTACGTGGACGTAAAATCTCAGGCCTCATCGACCCTGTAGCTGCTGTAAGCTTGGTTTTATTATGACTTTTTTTGTTACCATTCTTTTTTTAAAATTAAATAAATAAAAAAACTAAGTTCATTGTTAGATTGTAGTACCACATTTTTTGGCAATGGGTGCCGGCATTCACCCCCGGACCCCAGGAGGAGTCAGCAGGATCCTATCCTCCCCCCCCCCCCCCCCCCCCCCCCCCAGCATAATCATGTCTGTGAGAGAAAGCAGTTAGGAGAGGGTAATTAGGTTCTCAGCTGGAGGTGCACGCTGAAGCGAGAGAACTGTGTGAGCAGGAAGAAGAGCAGTGGTTTCGATGTCGTTCTCCTTCTGCTCTTTTGTTCCCCCTGCCAAGGTGCCGGCAGTGCTGGCACCGACCCTCCTGAAAACAATCCAGTTTTTTTTTTATTTATTTTTTTTTTATTTTTTTAAAGTAGTGTAGATACAGAGAGCTAATCCGAAACAGAGCTCCTTTGATAGTTGGGCGAAGCAAAGATTTTTATTAGGTAGTATGGGAGAACGTGCAGTGAATTCAAGGCCCTGAATGCAGATTAAATGGAAAAAAAAAGAAAGAAAGAAGAGGACCTGCCAATGAACTATCACTTCCAATTCTCTGTTAGACAACTTTTCATCAGTTGTCATCTATGGTAACAGAACGGTCTGTTCTCTTTCTCTCTCTCTGACGTTTTTATGTACTTATTAACTTAAAACTGGCAGTGAGAAATGAGGAACGTCCCTGCCTCACACAGACTGAAATATTCATTTCTCTACCTCTGCCTTCAAGCTGGACTACGTATCCCACAAGCCGTAGGCACTGTGTTCTGGGTGTTTGAGCATGCAGTTGCTCAGGCAGAAGCAAATGGGTTTGGCTCCTCATAGAAGCTCGTTTACTCCTGGAGTTCTGTGTTCTAAGCATCGCCCAGTGTGACATCACACAAGAGCCGCCATCTTGTGTATTTCTAGAAATCTTCGGCTAAATCTTCGACTAAACTGTTGTCTTTCGCCAAAACACCTGGGCTCCTATTCAAGCATCCCAGAGCAGGATTGCTGACATAGGACCAGGTTTCCCCTCTGTCTATATCCTAAACTTATCAATCATAAGCTGACAGGCAAACATGATGAATACCGGGCCTTGGTTTGTTATGGAATATAAACCCTGGTTTATTAACAACTACAGCTTTGGCAAAGCCTTCAGGCTTCATGGTTGATTCCGTTGATTCAGAAAATACTCTCAGCATAACACTGCCATGTAATGACATCACGCAAGTATGGCTCTCCCTGCTCGAGAGCGTTAAAAAAACTCTATTTACACAAAAAAACCATCTGTGTTTAAGCAAGTTTGTTTAGCTAGCTCTGCTACACTCTTTGTGTAAATGATTAATGAGAGGATGAAAAGTGCTTATGATCAGGATGTCAGGAAATACAGATGTAGGCAGCCATGCAGATTTCTGACCGTAAATGATTTTTAAAAAATTTAGTTGTGATCTGCTTTACTCTTTGTGGTGTGTGAACCGGATGCTTCTTCTTTCAGTCAATTGATGCTAGCTGCTGCCACAGTTTTTTATGATTTTTGTAGCTTCTATCTTCCAATTATGTAACAGCGGTCACACACATATATATTACACAACAATTAAAGCACAAATTACACGCTGAGGCAGAAAGTTGCTTTAAACAAACATTATCGGCAATAAATTATACAGCAACACTAACAAGAGTCACAATGTTCTGGGAATATTATAATGAGTTGTATATAACGAGTAAATGATGACACAGTTATCTGTCTTGACTGATTTTTATGACCTAGGAATTCTTGCCCAGTTTGCTCACTGCCTTAATGGGGTAATGGTTGTGTCAGATGTCTTTAAAGTTGAGAATCATCTCCGGTATTTTATTTGACACATTAGCTCATATCTCTTCCCACTCATCTTAATAAATGATTTACAGCCCATTATGACAGCCTGGTGCCACCTTCCTAAGAGAGAGAGAGAATGAGTGAGTGGGAGAGAGTGAGAGAGAGAAAGAGAGGGAGAAACACATGCACGCACACACATGCATGCACACACATAACAAACACATGCACACACACACATGCACACGCACTCACACACACACACACAGACGCATGCGCACTCACACACATGCAGACATACACAGACACATGCATTACACACACACACACACACACACATTGTATGTAACCAAGAAAAGTATATTTGGATAAATACAACAGTAATAAGTGAAAGATATCGTTCATATATAGTAAATTATGAACGATATTCATAGTTATTTTATATATAGTATATATAAAATAATATAGTAATAAGATAGTGTAATAATAATCGTCGTATTCACTTATTCAATAGATGTTCCATCCAACACACGCATGCACGCACGCACGCACACACAGTCACACACTCTGGATTGCTTTCATAAAAACGCTGCTAATAATGTGCCAACAGCCTGAAATTATGGGTTACGCTTGGGGTTGATCTCCGTTTTTTTTTTTTTCTTCTCTGCTGTGTTTCTCTCCGTTTCGTAAACACGTAACCACAGTAACCTCCGCGGGACGCGTCCCGCACACGCCGGCAAACGGACCGGCCCCTGGCGTCGAACGAGCGCCCGCTGCTCCAAGGTTCGGTAAGGAACCGGTCGGTCGGAGGGTAATGGAGTTTACGGGGAAACTCGGCCAAAAGGCTCAGTCAGGGCCGTGAATCACTGCTGGGTCTCTGCTCCAGGATCTGGCCAACCACTGGCCTCACCACCAGAGTACAAAATAACAGTGCAAGAGGTCAGTGCAGTTTTTAAAGTAAAGTAAAAATTAAAAAAATTGATTGCCTCATATTGTTGATCTAACGGTAGCATTTGTGTTGCAAGAGGCGGACCTTTGCAATGTCGTGGTACCGCTGTTGGGATTAGCTTCATCTTACAAAAGGTCTACCCGCATAAAGCCACCCACGCATCTACATACACATGTAACACACACACACACACACACACACACACACACACACAAAGCAAATATATGCACACACAAAAAAAATTATTTGTACATTCAATATCGAGGATAAATTATTCCAAACATGCAATATTTTTCTTCTGGAGAATCCTCATAGCAGTTTCAAATTCTATACCAGTTTTTTTTTTTTTTTTTTGATTCATGAATCAGCAACACAATCGCGACACAGAAAGTTTGAACACATAGTTGCTTTTGTAAAATACACGCTTCATATCTTGCAAATTGTTTTTTTCCCCCAAAAACTTTCCAGCACGAGTGTCTACATTGCCTGATTCTTTTGACTGGTTCATTCTCTGCGGACCTCCTCCTGTACCGAACGGTAAGCGATATTCACTGTTGTCAGGAGAGCAGTTTGTCTTTGTCAACGTGTGGGCCAGTTTCATCTTTCATGTACCACAAGTCATACATTCCCCAGTGGTGACAGCCATTTTGTCTTGTTCAGTGGTCATAAGAACAACAGAGAATGCTGTTTAATTTTGATTTTTATTTCCCTGATTCATTAGCATTACGAGTAGAGCACAGAGGCTCTTTAATTTAACAGTTCCTGTTCCTGGCTGGGAAAACAGATGAGTCTAATCTGAGCACTGTAAAATACTTTTTTGGGGAGAGGAAGTGTTCATTCTTATGTGATGAAAACAGGACTCAGGTGAAACACTCCATTATTATGCATTACTTCACACTAGCCTATAGCTGTGTTTACATCCACCTCATGTAACTTTATTTAAAATACCTTAACCCTTCTGACTCAAATTACATTGCAGACTACTGAGTGTTGGCAGAAACAGGATTGTTAATGTGTTTTGTTTAAAATTGTCCGGGAACTGCAGGACCGGTTTCAAATTTGGCCAGCACCTTTCCAACATGTGTTTGACTCAGGACTGTTCACCAGAGGTCTGTCTGCGGCACTATCTGCAGCACGCTCTGGTCAGACAACAGGCTTTTTCAATGTAGCTTTTCTGTTGCCTGCAGGGTAAATGTGCACGATGCACGTAATGAGGATGTTTTCTTCCGATATGGACGTGAGATCACAGTGGCCACAGTGGTGCACATTATGGAAGTAATCACAGCATTTGATAGGGATCTTTTTTTTCCACCTCCTGATCTCGAATGGATGTTTACTCTCAAATTAAACTCATTCAACTCAAAAATGTCTTTGAACTCGCCGGTATCCTCCCATCAATCCCGACCTTCCCTGAGCCTTAGGCTTTACACACACACACACACACACAGGCACACACACATTCCAGCTCCATCCTTATGGGGATATTTCTTTTGTCTGTGACTGACTTCTTTTTGTGAATCCACGATAAACCAAACTGGGTTGTTGTGGCTTTGCAATTATCTCCAAATTAAACAGCATCGAAGGGGGGGGGGGGGGGGGGGGGGGGAGGGGGGGAGGAAGCCAAGATTATTGCTCCACTTTTAGATTCAGAATATTTGTATCACGATGAAAAAATGATCTCAGCTAACCCAAAATATAATACCGGCCATTGTGCTGCAGGTCACACAGTCGCTCAAATGCAATATCCAGGAAGGCCGTTTCATTAGGAGCAAAGAAAAAAAAAAAAGAGCTTCAATGATGTGTAAAATTCCCAGAGTGAATGGGCCACCATCATATCAGTCATCGGGGCTTAGATAATGGCCGCAATTTCTGCCTCATATTTCTCTGCGTTTATTGTTTGCCGGTTCCGCCGTCAAGAGTTTGGCCCCCGTTTTTATTCGAAGCGCTTTCGTCGGGATCGAGCCGCGAGCGAACAACGGCGCTCGAGGGGTGTTCACGTCAATATGTTTCCTCGAGATTAGGAGCGGGGGGGGAGAGAAACATTAGCGCGCTGGAAAGAGAAATAAGGAAATAAAGGCGCTCGCTCGTAATAGCAAAAGTTGCAGAGTGGACGTTACACGCGTCCGGTGCTGAGGTCATCCGCGGTTTTTTTTTTTGCCTGCGTTAGCCGAAATGGCTTCACGTTTACATGGTCTATATACGGCTCTCGCCTTTGTACAAGCTAACTGAGCCCAATTTGAGAACCGTACAGTTTAATCAGGATGTGACTTGAAACGATGTGAAAGGCAGATCGTTGGTTAACCCCGTGTTGTCATTTGTAACTCGTGCGGACAGGAGGTCAGAAGGTGAAAAGTATAGTATTGAGGAACCCACATTGACACTGCAAGTGGCACGATTTATCACCTGGCAGTTTTGCACCACCAGGGAAAGTGTTTGTGGTGAAAAGTCAAGTGAAACACCATCTAGGCGTTCAGGCAAAAAGAACATTTGGTTGAAAAGTCAAAATGTTCCAGCCGACTAAGACATACCTACACTGGGTAAAACCGGCGCTATATTGGGATTGACCTAGTCCATTTATGCCCATTATGTCTCTGAACCTAAATCTACACCCTTCTAGATGTCTACAGTCCGCTGGGACCAAACATAGTGGGACACACACACACATGCGCACACACACACACGCACGCACACACATGCACACTCAAACACACACACACACACGGCCTAAAAGATTCACCCAGCCAGCACACGGAGAAGGAGGCCCTGCGGGAGATGTGCCACGCCCTGCGCTGGGTACTGTAAACACACTGCGGAGCTCTCAGATACAGGCCTAGGCGTTCAAGTGTGAGCGGCAAAAAACAAAGATCTCAGATCTTATCTCTCGCGAGGAACCACAGAGGGAATCACCGCAGATACCTCGAGCAAGTGAAAAAGCATAGAGGAAACCCCTCGTAGAGGAAACCCCCCAGAGCTCTCAAGTTAGAGACCCAAGTGTACAAGTGTGCTCAAGTGTGAGGGAAAACACCATAGAGATCTCAGAGATTATATCAGCGAGGAGTTATACAAGGAGGTACCATAGATATCTCAGGAAAAGACTCAGTGAGGGACGTATGAGGCAAACACCATAGACAGCTTAGATATGACTACTGGAAAGAGACACAGTACAATGCTACAAGACAGATGGGAAAATGCCAGGGATATTTTGGGTGCGGTCACAATGAGAAGGAATTTGTGAGGATAACCACAGAGACCGTATCAGAAAAGACCTCAGCCAGGAAGTACTAAGAAAATCAGCATGGATATCTAAGGAAAGGTAATGACTACAGTATTGCGAAACCCACTGAATTTTGTCAAAGGGAAGGATCTACCTTATAGTTGTCCCCAGTATGAGCTGTCTTTGAGACAGTACATCCTGTATCACATCTGTAGGTCGGAAGAATGAAAAAGGGCCTCAATTCAAAAGCAACCACCAGTGTAGTTAAAGTGCAAGCCTCTCATGAAGTGAAGGAAAGTAAGCTTTCCAAACAAACATCTTTTCTTAATTAAAAAACATAATGGCAACACTCAAATATATTATATTTTGATTTAACGGGTTTTATAGTCATATGTTCACTTTTAATTTAGAATGTTCCGAATTCATAGTCATTAAAGTGTAGGGCTGCACGCCCACCAAATAAGTACACAAATTATCTAGAATTATGGCACATATAAAGTACTTCATGGATGGTAAACTGTTTGTCACATGACTGCTTTTTTTGACAATTGTGTAAACTTTAACAACCTCGTGGCTTCTGTGTTAAAATGCATTTGAATTTTCCTATTTTCTTACGCAAGAACTACAGAAAAAAACGCTCGGTACGCTGCATTTCGAACGATCTCGGAGAGAGAGAGAGCGGTTCGCGGTCAGACAGCGAGGGGGGGGGGGCGGGGCTTGAGTAATCCTCGGGGTGCTTTCCCAGACAGGAAGCCTCTACGGTTCTCAGGGCTCCCCTCGCCGAACGTGATATTCAAGTGCGAGGGGGTCAGGAAAACATTAAATGATGCAAGAGATACGATATCGCGCCCCGCCAGAGGCAAGATGAGTGACAGCGAGCATTAAACGCCGGGTAGCTATAAAGCGAGAATGCAGGCAGGGACAGAATAAACTATGGTATTGGATCGTGTCCCAGAATGCATTGCATCACAAATGTACTGAACGCAAAGAATGAACGGATCCCTGACAAGCTCGCAGACTGTCCTGCGCTATATGATATGTGAGTGGTTTTCACTGTATGGCTTTTTTGGATGTGTCGGTTTCCTGCTATTGTTCGCAATCACCTATTGTGGGATTTTATTTTGTGTGTTTCGCTTTGTTTCCTCTCTTTTCTCTCTCTTTATTATTCATTGCAAATTGTGTCTTCCTCCGGGCCAACCGGAAGAGGTTTTCCCCCCCTTTCATCTTGGTAAAAAAACCCGGCCCAGGCACCGCAGCTAAGTGCCCGACTCATTCTGCCGCCAAACCCAAACTTACTTACCTCTCCGTCCGCCTGCGTTCCAGACAAAACAGTCGGGGGGCATTGTTTACCTCGGAGAACATTCAAAATAAAATCCCCGGGAGGAAAAGGAAAAAGACGAACTGCTGTCATCGCCGTCATAGAGAATTCCAAACACGGAAAAAGTAGGTTTAAATATAGTTTTTAGGATGTGTGTGTGTGTGTGCGTGTTTTAGTGTGTGTGTGATGGGGGGGGGTGCAAAACTCTGCCTTGTACCTCATGCAGTTTAATCGATCCAAGGAGAAGTCGGTACTGTTTTTGCCGTAACTAAGCAACAGCGAGCGTGCGCCTTCAGACCCACTGACTCGTTCAGCTATGTTTTTGAAAATTGCGGGTGGCATTTTCCCCCCTGACGAGTTAACGAGTTAACTTTTTATTTTATTGCAAGTGTCAGCGAGTTACGTAGTGCCCCCACAAAATCCCCCCATTGCCAGAATTTTCCCCCTTCCACGAAGCGGTTGTGTGGTTTTGACACTTTTAGTGTTTGTGCACTTCAACAAATTTTGTTATTGCGCGGGAGTGGGTGCTCCGCTCCGCCTTAAATCTTGTAATTTGCAGGGTTTGAAGGCCCTGCTTTTTATTACACTGCAAACAATTATGGCTAAATGGGGCTTCCTATAAAATACTAATATAGACCTTTTATAAGCTCACTCAATCACTTTGCCAGGATAATGAAAAAAAGTTGCAGTAATAGATGCATTGGGTGACATAATATTTCTGATTTCATATCTCTCCTGGGTAGGGGAGGGGGGCAGGGGGGGCTTAATTGGACAACTCTCTACTTCGGCCTCTCCCCAGTGAGCGGGGTTCTGGTGGCCCAGTTGGGCCGGGCCTGGATTGGCTGGCGGCTTTGTCACCACAGGAAAAGTTTGTCCCAGTCTAGACGTGTTTCCAAAAAAAGGCTCATCGGAGAGGGGGGGGGGGGGGGGGGGGTCAGACAATCTCCTGTGTATAAAACCAGCAGCGCAGGTTCTCACAGGCTAGAGAGAAAACGTCCCAAAACAGGACATATAATTCAGAGGGCTGAACCGGGACACAGTTTGGGGGCTTAAAGCTGATTTATTAAATGACAATAAGACATTAAAGCAACAGATTAAACAACACTGCACTGGCGAGAGATTCAATTTACAGGGTTCCATTTGCAGTGTCAGTGTACAGTACATGAACTTAACTGACAATGCATCTCTTCAATGCACCAGACTCCTGTGGACGCGTAGTATTTCTGACTTATGTAATAAGTCTGGGGAGCATGTATCAGTAGTTAATTATACATTTTGAGTGAGTATGTGTTTGAAAAAAAGAGCCTTTTGCTTTTGTAGAGCCGGCTGAGACGACTGCCTCCTGTTCACACCGGAGCCCCCCCCCCACCAGAGGATATCGGGGGGTCGGGCCCCGCCAAGGATGCACCGTGCCAAAGGATGACATCACAGTTTATTCTCTCCCTACAGACAAAAAAAAAAAACGGAAAGAGTCTGAGTGGATTTTTTTTTCTTTTTAGAATGCAGCGTTACCGTCGGTTCTTTGTTTTGATTCCTGGATTCTTGTTTCGCCTAACCCCTTTTGTTTGAAAGGCACCCCCCCCCCCCTTCCCCCACCCTCCCCCTGCCATTTTTAGAACACTGACAGTTGTTCTGAGAATACCAAAAAAGCCGCGTTTCATAGCACCACCTGATTGATTATAAACCCTGCAATGTAGGGCTGATTAAATACAGAAAAAAAATGTGAAATTTACGGGGAAGGGTAAGAGCCTGGCAGCGATCCAGCGCCATGTTTGTTTTACATCTGCAGAATTGTTCCTCTTTCATGTTTCCAGAGGACTGTGAAAAATGATTCAGACTCTTACACTCACTGCAATTGTTTTGATTACATAATTGATTGCAATTGTTTCTCATTATATTGAGATAATGTCCTAGTAACAAAAAAAATAAAAAAATGAAAACACCTGGGCAAATGAGGCACAACAAAGCAGAGGCTTCCAAACAGGTGTGGCTCATCCAATAATTAAGCAGATGGCATCCCAGCATGCATTGGGGCGCATATTAAATTGCTGGACAGGCCTGCTTGGATATAATTATGGCTGGCATGGCTGCTCGAGGAGACCTCTCTGACTTTGACAGAGATGGTGATTGCCGGTGCACGTTTGGCAAGAGCTTCGGTGTCCGAGACGGCTCGACTTGCTGATGTTTCACAAGCAGCGGAGTGTAGGGTGATGTCAGCGTGGATCTCGGAGGGAATGACATCATCAGCGAAAGGGCAACAGTGCACAGAAGTGCACACTACTAAATCATGCGAGGATACAGCAACGGTGGCCCAACAAAGATTTGTTGCTTCCCAGTTTCAACCTGAGGTGAGGGCGGACATGTTCATCACAAGTTCATCACATTTCAGCTTCGCACAAATCTGTCCTCTGTTCCGTCCTCCTCTTCAAGGGGAGAGAAATCGAGAGTGGATGAGAATTAGAGAGAATGAGGGAGAGAGATTGAGAATGAGGGAGAGAAACAGAGATGGAGAAAGAATGCGACGGAGTGAGAGAACGAGGGGGAGGAAGAGAAAGAGAGAGGCCTCTGTTTTCGTGCTTTTTCCCACGGTCCACCAAGTCCGTCGTTTCTGCTGCGTTGGCATCGAAATGTGCCCTGGGACCGGCGGAGAAAAGAGAGGCCCCCCGTCGTGTTCTGCGCAAAAAAAGAAGAAACAAAACCCACACTGACCTCCCTTCTTCCTCCTCTTCCTCATCTTCTTCTTCTTCTTCAGTGACAGGGATGAAAACAGAGCCACACTTCAGCTGGGGGGAGAGAAGAAGAAGCAGAAGAAGCAGAAGAAGAAGAAGAAGAAGAAGAAACACGGGTGACCTGAAAGGGGCGTATTGTGTAAGGGGGCACTCTTCCCTCTGCCACCGAGGGGCAAGTTGACGGAACAGCGCGGTGAATCGCACCCATTGTAGCGCTCGCCGCCGGGATGAGAGCATGGAACGGATTTCGGCCCCCCTCCGGCCCCCCTTATCAGCTCCCGCCAGGAACGGTGCCGTCCGGAGGGCTCCCACCTTGACGACGGCGGCCGTAGACGCCAAAGCGACCGTAGACTCCTTGGCGATCTGCTTGCATGCTGCAGCCCCTCAGAAAAGTGTGGGAATAAATCCTGAAAATTGAAACTTATGTAATCAGTTTAGCTGTATTATGAAAAATGTGTCTTCCCCTCTGACAGCTGAAGGGGACAAAAATAAACAGTGAAACATAAAACCACCAGAAAAGACCATTTTTCCACCTCGTCATGCCGAATACATTTTCGACTGCGCAAGAGTGTTAAAAAAAAAAGAGATCGAAACGATAAGCTATGTAAACTAGATTAGCAGACATGAACATGAGAAGCAGGGGCAGTGGCCGCTGTAATTCTGCTGGAGTTCTGACATCAGTTGCCCTGCACAAGCAGTGTTTTCATCTTCTGGCGAGTGATGAGGTCATCGCGCTGAGACAGGAAGGAGCACTAGCAGGAAGGCTTGTGTCAGCATTCTCTACGGGCCATGAGAACACGACAAAAAAACAAAAATGGAATCCGTCTCCGCTTCTGCTTTTTTCGAGCGCGTTCACGTGTCCGAAGGGCTTGTTTCTATTTACGCGGCCGATATGAGTGAAATCTGCCCCAGCGAAGAGGGCAGGGTGTGAGCGTCTGATTCCCCTCCCTTCCTGTCCTGGGAGGACTGGGTGAGGCATTTAATTTCGAAAAAGGTGGGACTCTCCTTCATGTGGGCGTCGTCATGGATCAGTGGCACCTCATAAATGCCTCTCCAAGGCCCACTGGTAGCCAATGAGGGCATATCCAAGGCATAGCGGTACTTCATAGTGACATCACAAAGGCACTGTGGCGCCTTATAAGGGCATTTTCAATGTACAGTGGTACCTCTTTGTGACTTCACAAAGGCAGAGTGGCACCTTATAAGGGCATTTCTAAGGCAAACTAGTACCACCATAGTGACATCACAAAGGCCCCATGGCAACACATAAGGTCATTTCTACAGCGCATAATTACCTCACAGTGACATAAATTCACAGCGCTACAGCAATATCCCAGAGGCAAAGGGGGTACAGTGCCATGTGAACACTGGGGCATTTGGCTTTTGGCAGTCATTGCACTGTCATTGCAGCAAGCAATGGCACATGAAAAAAGGCAAGGCAAGCCAGAAAGCTAAAGAGAATGCCCCCCAAGACGATTGCTGGTGACTAAGTCAGTCCATTTAGTAAATTAGCTCCAGGTGCTGGCTTTTCCAAAGAAAAAAATAAATAAGAGAGAGAGAGGGCCTGTTCCTTTTCATGTGCAGCACGGGAAGCCGGGAAGCATTCCAGTCAGCCGGCACTTGTCAGGCTAACGGAACGCTACGGAACGTTCCGCAGCCGCCGTCGCCACCGCCACCGCCGCCGCCTCCCTGTGGGGCCGTGTTTCACCTCCCTGCCGCCCAAAATCGCTTGAAAGCCCCCCCCCCCCCCCCCCCCCATCCCCGTCCTGCCAGGCCACCGCGCGAGAGGAACACCAGCCCGCGGGCTCAGTCCACCGAGACTCCCGCCAAACCTGCTCCTTCTGTGACATCACCGCCCGCCGCTCCTTCTCAAAGCACCGCCACCTTTGATTCTTTTTTGTTGGGTGGTAATTAGCCTCAGGCAGAGAGCAGAAACGGGGGTGTCATTTTGCCCCTGGGGGAGACCTCCTGCCATAAGTAGTTAACAGCAAGGCCACATTTAACAGACGCCCCCCCCACACACACACACACACTCCCAAAATATCAAACAAGCTCTGTGAAGTTTCTTCCAGCAATTAAAACTAGGCACAGAAAATAAAAGAAATGTGAAGAGGACAGGGGATTTTTATTTATTTTTTATTTTTTATTTTTACAAGCCACAGATGATTGATATTAAAAAATTAATTAATTAAGAAATGTCTCAGAATTGCGACGGATGATGGATGAATGTCTGGTTACAAATTACTCTGGGGGCAAGGGGGGGGGGGGGGGGAAGGAGGGGGGGTAAAATAAATAAAGAAATTCACAGCGAAACGATTTTAAAACGAAGCTGGGGGTCTCCTGAGGGAACACTTGGGGGCGCGGGGCGGATCGACCTCACAAGCGCCCGGGGTCTCGCCCCATCTGCCTCGGGATCGGGGATGGATACAATTAGGCGGGGCCGGGGGGGTCAACCGTATCTGAGGGGCTCCCAGAAGTCCCCCCCCCACCCCCACTCCCACCCCCATGGCCTGTTTCATCATCAGCCCATCCTGCACAGTAGCATTCCTCGGGCAGAGAGGGTGTGGAGGGGCACCGGTAAAAACCTCTCCGTTGTGAGAGAACATGACGGGCTCTTCCTTCTGTCTGTTCCCGCCCAGCGGCATTTCCCTCTCATCAAAACCGCCAACATTACGGACCTTTTATAGCGTACTATTATATGCACAATAGCACACTATAAAAGATCATAACGCTGGCGGCATCCCCTTTTGTCAAAACCGCCAACATTATGGATCTTTTATAGTTGTACTATTGTGCATGTAATAGCACATGACCCAAGAGACTATACGGTCCATAAGAGTGAGTCCCAAATGGTTAAACACCAAAAATGGATAATGACTTTCTTGAGATCACCCACAAACTTTCATCCTCTACCCCTAAAAAAAAGTGTTGTATAATCATTTACGCCGAAGGTGTAATTACACTGTTGTCATTGTTATTATCTGTATTCGCACCTTTTCTTCCTTAAATGTCTGATCATTCCCTTCGTTCGGGAAACCTTCCCAACGCAAGCCTTCCCTTCTCACTTTCTGAGAACGTCCGCTCTGTCTGCTCTCGTGTGTGTTTCTTCAAGCTAAATACGAAAAAAAAAAAACATACGTGCTAGGACAGTGGTTCTTAACCTGGGTTCGGTCGAACCCTAGGGGTTCGGTGAGTCGGTCTCAGGGGTTCGGTGGAGCCTCCGCCGCAGAGGTCCACCCCTCAGTCTAGTCTGCAGTTAGTTAGTTTTTTTACTAAAGAAGGGTTCGGTGAATGAGCATATGAAACTGGTGGGGTTCGGTGCCTCCAACAAGGTTAAGAACCACTGTGCTAGGAATAACCAGATTAGCCGAATTAAATCGGGCGAGGTGACAACAGTGTAATGGAGGAAGCCCTGTGATGGGCTTTCTGTGTGTCTGTGAGAGGCTCCATTACATGTAGTCCCTGGAAGAAAGAAAGAAAAAAAGAAAACAGAAAACACGGATTAGGGGAAATAAAAGCAGGCCTTGGCGGTAAAGCCCCACGGCGATCCTCCACACGCAGACATCAAACGGGAAGCGATCCGGGAGCAGGAAATCCACCTTTAACAGCTCCTTATGAGAAGGGGGCGGGGCACAGAGCAGCCCTTCGGCGTCCATCTTTCTTTGGCTGCCCGGCGGTCGTCGGGCTGGGTCGGGCTGGGTCGGGCTGGGTCGGGCTCGTCCGGGTTCCCACAAGCGCTCGACTGAAACGGCGCACAGCGTTACACACGTGTGGCGGTGGGTTTTTCATTTCCACACCTCACGTGTCCAATAATATCACTCCCTCTCCTCCTGAGGAGATTCATTGGATGTCATAACTTGGGGGGGGGTTGAGCAGTCGGTCGCTCTTCAGGGGGGTTCAGATTGCGGTCGTGTATGGGAGTGTGGGGTGGGGGTGGGGCAGGGGATGACATTGCAACCACCAACCAAAAGGGGTGGGGGTGGTGGGTGGTGGTTGGTACAATGCGATTGTGTGGTCTGCTGGGGGGGGGGTGTATGGGGGGTATTACAATCGCAGATTTCAATAATAACATGATTGCATGCTTTCAACATACAATCAATCATGTAATTATTTTGTTTTGTCTTTCTTTTTTTTGCCTTGACATAAGCTTTTTAACCCCGCCCTTCTCTTTTTTGGGCGTCCTCCTCCGACACCCCGACCGACCGTCTCCTCGACTGTGAGCGAGGCGAGGGAGGGGCTTGGGACACGCCCGCTCCAACCGAAAACCAGCGGGGAGGTGGCCCGTTTGGTCTCAACCCAAGCGGAAAATCCGTCCTCTTCTCAGACCCGTCGACTCCCTCTCCCAGAATTCACCGCTGGCATGAGAACCTGGGGGTGTTCAACGGGGGGACTTTCCTCTTCCTGAAAGCACTCTACTGTTGAGCAAAAAAAAAAACAAAACCTCCTAAGATGTTCAGCTCATTAATCACCGTGGAGCCAGCGAGCGTGTTTGTGTTTTTAGTATCATCTGAAAACCGTCTTCACCTCGTTTGCTGTGAATAGGGGAAGGACTTAACGGATGTACCGTTAACAAGGCGCGTTGCAATAGCCACTCAACAACTGTCGTTTGATGTGCGTGCTTGCTTTGTTTTCAGGCTGTTTTTTATACGTTTCAAACAATTGCATAACTTTCTCTCAATACTTTACTTGCTTCACTTAATATTTTGATTGCTTGAATATCGGGGATTATTCTAAATATAGCAGTATATGCAAACCAGTTACAATAACATACTACTTAAGAAAGAAAACATCAACTGCACAGTTAAGATCATTATTTCAGTGGCATGCAAGTGCTTGCAAGATTTTCTGCAATGTGTTTACACGTTTTGGTAAAAATAATACTCGAGTGTTGTGTAAAGTGTTGACTGCTCTGTGTAATCTGCTTTGCAGGCCTGCTATGAATGTTCAGGCCTACTGCTTAAATCAAAACCCACAGGATTCCCAGCTCCCGGACACAGGGGGCCTGTTTCGAAAACACTGGCCCGTTTCATTACAAAGTAAACTTTATTTACAGCAATCTTAAACTGACGCAGATACAGGAAGAGCAGGAGGGGAAAACGGCAGTCTGGGTCAACCCCAGCAGGCATAAACAACCTGAGGGGGGAAAAGACATCTGTTGTTTAAAACCAAATCTCGTTTTGTTTACTTTTTTTTTCCTTATCTGAGCATTTCTATTATAGAATCCAAAATAAAGGCCGTCATTTCCTTCACGGGGAGAGTCGTAAACATCGCACCCATTTCCTGCTTTTTGGTAGCATCGTCGGTGGTGCGCTGCACCGCCACTGATGGTGAGCAGGCACCAGCATCCCCGGTGCTTGGGAGTTAAATGACAGCTCTCCAAAATCTGATATCCGGTTACCGACACATTCTCCACAGGTCAATTTTTTTTTTTTTTACTCAAGAGGGCTTTTGTCGTCAGGCATTATTCTGAGAATGCAATACCTCGCAATAAATAAAGGAGAAGGAGAGCTCTTTAAGGGTGCTCTGATTAGGTGTTTTCAGCCTTAGAAGAGAGCGTGTCCAAAAAAAAAAAGAGGAGGGGAAATTTGGCTTTGTTTTTACAAAGGCTGGCACCGGCACTTGACCGAATGTTTAAAAAAAAAAAAAAAAAAAAAAAAGGCAGTCACGGTGCTGGACTCACACTCAGCGATGACCTCACGCGGTGATGGTCCATTAGGCGCGGAGTTTGGAATGCGGGGCAGACAGTGGGATGAATATCGAATCGCCCCCGGGGGGAGAGGGATTGATGACATAGGGGCGGGGTGGGGGGGCAGGGGTGGGGTGGGGTGGGGTGGGGAGGGGGTTAGAGGGGCGAGTGCTTCCAATGCAGATTCAATGAGCCGTGTGAGCCCAGTCAAGTCCCAGCTGCCACACTGTCTGTCTATGCAGGCTACCAGGCCCACGGAGGCTGGCATAGCACAGCAGTGATGCTGGAGCACTTATTTTTCAGGCTAATCGTGTGTCCTTTAATCAGTGTGGACTCATATGAACTCTGAAGTAATGCTGTGCAGATTTTACATTTCACTGGGGATGTGATTGCCAACCACCCCCCCCCGAAACACACACACACGCACACAGGAGGCTGCAGGTTCAGCTCCCCAGTGAGGCACAGCCACTGTCCAGAACAAATGTGGGAGCTATTTCACTTGCACAGAATCACGCTGTTTGCCAAGCAAATATAAAATGTGTCAAATAGACAACATGGATATGACCACAAGTACAGTAACTACTGTTTATGAGAATGAGACCATTGGTTTAAACATGAAATCTTAAAGAAGAATGCTCATTTCTTGCCACTGTGCAAACTCTCACAGCCACATTGACAATTTACTGACACCTGATCCTGACACCAATCTTATTCTCTTCAGCAAAACCCAGCAATTACAGTGCACATAATGTCAGCTAAAATATCTAGGTCACCAGCATTCTTTGGGGCATATTTTCAATATCGCCCAAATTTGTTTCATTTACGGCACCAATTAAACTTTGTCATGAGTCATTTAAGAGTGAATGAAGTATCACAGAACGCCATGCTGTACGTGTATCACGGATTTCATTATTCTCTTCTCCCTGACACGTTTCTGTAAATCTTGCCAACGGGATCGTGCTGCAGACATGGCTGCTCTTCATGAACCCCCACGGCACTTCCCGCATAAGTGAAATGGGAGCCTTTGAATCACAACACCAGTTCAGTTGGTTGATGGTTTAATCTCACTATAGTTGAAGTTGTTGTGTCTTCTTTGTTTTTTTTTTTTGTTAGGTCTGTCTTTAAGTTTTATTTGTTTTTTCCACATAATAACTCATCGTTCTTTTTGCAACAGGAAAGGAACTAGAAAGAGGATTGCACCAGACTATTTTTTTTATTTATTTCGTAAGCCAAAAATTAAATTAATCCGAAGGACCATGCAGGCATTGTTGCTGTGATGTATATTAAATCACTCTCCAGTCTCCAATGCATCCGTTAATGGTCCGATGGCTCTTAAAGTTTCACAAGAGCCCACTTAGTATGACAAATGTATTTTATGCAAAAGGGGGTTGAATAGTCCTTCAGTGAACAGTTGGACCGCAACCAGGCTTTGCAAAGTTTCCGTACAGTGCATTACACGAAGTACATCAAAGACGTGGCAAGGTTATTCTGTTCAGTAACAGCGCCAGACTCAGTTGAGGGATCTAGCCCGTGCCGCGGCGTTGCTAAAATCACTTTGGGGAAACTCTGTCTCCCCCCTCACTGGATGAGGTTTCTGCGTAAAAAAATTGGGCCCGTGCAGCACAGGCTTGTGCGGTTATGACAAGGGCCCATTATTCGCAAATAACGTTCCCTCTCGCGGTGACGTCACCCTGCTGGAGAGTAAACAAAGGGTCCCGGATGCCCCCGGCATCTGTTTCCAAAGGGAGCGGCATGCGGCGTCGAAATGAAACGGCCCGGAGAGACGCTAGCCGGCTAGAGGCTAAAGACCAGGGTTTTGGGTCTCGCTGTCTCCACGGCGACTTCAAATTAATTAGCGAGGCTGTCCCGGCAAGTTCCATCATGCATTATTAAAGTGGCGTTGTTTGGTACGAGCACGCCCGCTCAAACACTCGGTAACCATGGAAAAAAAAACCCACAGAGTTTCAGAGTTCCCTCCATGCATCGGGGTAATGGACCCTCTCAACGCCTGCAGTTCAACTGGTGAGCTGTTGGGCTTGGTAATCCAACAGGAAGTGGTTTCCCCCCCATGTGCTTTTTCACTCTCGATGTAACCATACGCAAAAATAAAACAAAAGCCATGCCACTCAGTTCGCAGAGTCATGCAGAATGTCAGCTGAGCTGAACATGTCCATTTTTCTTTTCTTTTTTTTTTTCTGCAGACCAAATCCTGGGAAAATTGGCACTCGGCCTGTAGAAAATGTATGGGGTTTTTGCGTGGGGTTTTGTGAAAGACGCTGGATTCTTTGCCCACCACCATCACCATAATTAGAAACATGCACCCATTCTGCATAATGAACAGTTAGAACCACAGACCTGACCCAATCATTCAGCACTAGGAAAATTAGACACAAACAAATACGTCCACTACAGCCCTCCAGTGTGACTCAAGGAGTTAGTTGTTTAAATCTCCGAACTCTTTTCAAAAAGCATAGACATACAATGGCAATGTATTGAAAAATATACTGTTTGTTTTCAAGATCAGAAAATATCCTCACGATATGGGGGAAAATATACAAACTGCTGCCACTTCCAAATACTGCAATTAATCATCAATATATAATATATAATAAATTTTAAAAATCAATATATTTCACATATATGAAGTACACTGCATTTATGTTGGATGTTCACTATAGTGAACATGTCACTTACTGAGTACATGTGACTTCAACTGATTAAGTTGAAGACGTGACTTAATATTAGTTAAGTTGATTATAAGTTAAGTTGAAGCAGCCATGGCATGCCTTTGCATGTACGCATGTGTTGTATGTACGTATGTACATGTGTATGTAGTATGTAGACATACGTGTAGGCACCTGTGTGTGAAATGTGAGCTCTAACATATGGGACGCCACGATACTGGGAAAGAAAAGTCTTATTGGAACGTCCGAAAGAGTCAAAGAGTTCTCGCAGAGCCCCACAGATAGGGAACATCTTTGCGGGGCATTATGGCTGTATAAATCACTGCCCATTAAACGCGAAACTCTATAGGCTTTACCCCGGGACTTTGATCTTCTGGAAGCACCTGGGACCGAATGGCTTACGGAAAAAACCCTTTAAAAAAAAATAAAGAGCCTGCATTCATGTGGTCACTTAGACATCGGCAGGGTTATTATTATTATTTTTATAATATCGCTGTAACCACGGGGGCGAGGAGGGAGGGGAGGGGGTTGGGGGGGGGGGGGACTCTGACGGAGACAGAGAGTTCTCTGGCGGAGACTCGCGACGACTGCTCCCGGCTATCTTCTAAAAAAATATATATTTATTTTTTTTTGTTTTTAAAACGATGTGGAAACGTTCTGTGATAAACTGCGCGGGCTGCCTGATAACAGGCCCAGGTTTCAGGAAGTCTCGCGGAACACCTGCATCGCATTAGGCTGCCGTTAGACACCGAGGAGATCAGCGCCGCGATTCATCCCATAAGCCCCTGCTTCCTGCCTCTGCCGCAGCTCAAAGGTAGCTTCGCTTTGGTGGCTTTTTTTGGGGGGTGCAGGGTTTGCCCCCCCCCCCCCCCCAGTCCTACCCCTACCCCTACCCCAGTCGGTTGCGCCCAGAGCAGTGTTTGTTGTTGTTTTTTGCGATCGGGGGCCTGTCTGAGTTCGCACAGACCCGGCTTGGCTTGCGATGAGAACGCGGGCCGCCAGATTGAGCGAAATAACTCCCCACCCCTCCTTCCCCCGACCGCTTCTTGTTCGCAGCGTAAAATGCAGTGTCTGAGGGGCAAAGGCCTGTGTCTGTGCAGGGAGATCAAAAGATGCAGGGGGGGGATAAATGTTATTTGGCAACCTCGCTGTCCAGGAGACATCCACGACAACTTCCCGTGCGCAAATTCCTAATGATAAATGGGGGACATACCTTTGGGCCTCTATAGGAATAAGGCTATAGGTGTGGCGGTGTAAAGACAGGTTAGCTGTATAACGGCATTTAGATTTGTTTGCGGACATTTTCTGGCTTCTGTGTAGCATATTTCATATTCCGATTCTTTTTTTCACAGTTTTTGTTATTTTTCAATTAATTTATATTTGTGTGGCTTTACAGGAAGCACGAGGACTTCCAGAAAAACAGCTGCTTTTTTTTTTGTTAGCGTCTCGCATTATCGAATGTTTATTTTTCACAGCCCGTCGCCGTCCCTCGCCACTCGCGAAAGTCGATACTGGAATGCGTAAACACTTCGAGAACGATGTCCGCCCGGGACATGCAAGGCTCTTATAGGGGCTGACGCAGCACACGATCCAAGGTGTAAAAACCAGCGTGCAATTACAGCGTGCGACAAGCTTACGTTTCAACCAGGAACTACGGCTTTAGCTCGCAACAGACTTGTGGGAGCTTATATAATGGCGCGCGGCGTTCGGCCAGACGTGGCGTGCGGCGAGGGGGGGAAACTCGATTGTGCGTCTGTGTTCCCAAAAGAAAAGGCCGCTGTGACACATCCTTTAAAACTGTTTCCTGTACGGCCGTCCGACCAAAAACTGAGCCTACCATTCATACCCATAATGACAACACTCCACAGTATTTCTATGGGACTTTTGCAAAGAAAAAAAAAAGCAATTTGTTGTTGCTGCTCTAGCCGTGGTAGTCAAGCAGGGGCATGACTCACGTTTAATGTTTATTAACCTGTATGGAGAGCCGGGGGATTGTTATCCAAAACCCCCGGATGCACGCCTTTCAGTGTGTTTCTCATTGTGGTGTCCCCGCCTCGCTCACATGTGGGACAAAAAACTGCTTAAAACCAGTTCAAGGGAGAGACAAGAAAGGCATGATTTCTTACACCACGACAGGAACAGGATTCCAGCAATGCGAAATTTATTTATTTTTTATTTTTTTTACGGGGAGAATCAAGTCGAATTCCACGTGAGAAGAAAACAGGAGAGAGGAGAGTTTGGACGGGCATTGCGCGTCTGTGTTCATCGCCCGTTTGTGGGATGTGGGGTTTTGAGAAGGTGTTAAGAGAGGAGTCGTCGCCGGAGTCGTGAAATCTATTCCGGTTCTTTCCGGGGGGGGAAGAATGACGACTGCGAAGACGAGGCTCGGTTTGGGTCGGCCGTTGCCATGGGGCTGTTCCCTTAAAACAGCCCTTTTTATCTGCACCTCAAAGGCTCTCCCTGGATAATAAGCACGCTGAACGGCTTTAAGGACTTACCTGTGGGAATCAGAGTTCACTTAAAGCTAATCGCCGCTTACCGTCAACTTCGCGAGGGAGGGGGGATTCTCCCAAAGTGCCGGAATTGGGGGTTTAAGCCCCCGCGATTGAACAACGTGCGTTCGTCATGGCAGCCGCCGACACTAGATGCTCCACGGTACCACAGAAGAAGCAGACCATTCAGGTTGTGAAGGAATTATGGGATGGCCACCGCATCTTCATTGGTGCATTATTCAGTTTTACCAGATATTATGAATGTTTAGTGTTACAGCAGGCAGGCCAGGAGAGGATGGATTCTTCTTAAATAGCCAGGTTCCCTCCTGAGATTTTGTATTTTCTTTGGCCTCAGTTGCTTATTTTTTAGTGGTGCTGCTGATGTTTCTATAAAATTTTCCGTGCTCAGCTCTAAGTGCTCAACTGAGGGGTTAAAGTATTTCAGACATAATTCTCTGCGTAGGGTCTGCCAGATAACCATCGCGAGGTGAAAAAGATCCCAGCTTGTTAGCGGTTAGCATCGTCACGTTACCTCCATGGAGGGGCTCTCAAGACTAACCAGCGAAAATCTGCCAACACCACGCATAAAAACCCAGAGCTCCCGGCCACCGGCTCCTTTCCAGAGCCTCCGTTTTTTTTGGAGGGGTCCCACTCCCCCCGTTCCTCTTGCATCATTTTCGGCCACGGCTTCCTCTGCGGGACCGGGCCCCGCCCCGGCGGGTCGGTCTCCTAATTGAGTGCGTTTGAGGAGCCCTTAAATGCCTCGCTTGGCAGCGAAGCTGGGGGGAGACATTTTGTGGGAAGTGTTACGAGCGGGCGAGAAGGGCGTCGCTTCTCCGTCGCCATCGCCGGAACGCGGCTCCGGTTACTCCCGGCAACGCGGACCGGGAAACGCCCACTCCTGCCCACCCATGATGATGCGTCGGCGAGGGTCGCCCCACTGAAATCGAAAAAAATCGCGCCGTCCTCCTCCGCAGATGTCTTCGCCGGTTTTGCCGTGGCTGTCATGACAGCCGAGGCAACCCTGAATACCTGGCGGCGAATCGCAGGAGTTACGTTCCGCTTTCTGTTGTCGAGTGTAATCCCTACAAAGTAGAGGAGCAATCTTTGGACTTCCTACACACCTCCCTTTTTGTCCCAATTGCCCTCATTAAGAGGAAATGTTGAAGGGAATGTCAAGTGACAACCTCCTCCGCCCCCCCCCCCCCCCCGGCCCCCCACCCCACCCACTTCAGTAAAGTATGGAAAAAAAGACGCCCTTCCAAATCGTCAAAAGAAGAAAAAAAAACACTTAATCGCGTCTGATGTCCTGACAGGAAGGCAAGTCTAGACCTCAGATCCCTGATTGTCTCTGTGGGGCAGGTTGCCAATGGGACGTTGGGGGGAGGTTTGAGGGGGGGGAAGAGGGGCAATGGAGAAGATGGGAACACCCTTTCTCTTCACCATCTCCAGCCATTCAAAATGTTACTGGAAGGTTTTGTGAACGTTATATATACATTGCCACTGCGTGGAAACTGTTTGTGTTTGCTGGGCTCCCACCCACCTTGAAAAATGGAGGATATACCTCCCCCCCCCATTCCCCCATAGTCACAGTCACCCCCACTCTCACCCCCTCCCCCCCACAAGATGGCGGAGCCATCCTTTCCCTTTAGTCCTGGAATGCGGGGTGTATTTTCTTTGGAGTGTCAGACCCCCGCTCCTCAGCCTCGCTGTCCTCCCCCATCCTCAGTGGGGGCCCCTGGGAGCCGCACCGGGGCCAAGCAGAACCCGCTCGTTTTCGGCAGAGAGAAAAACCCCGTCCCGTTCCGCGATGGGACCTCGCTGCCTGGCGCGTCTTCACCCCTCCACCCCCCACAGCCGTCCCGACGATTACCGAACTCCCCAAACCGTATTTGTGAAGAAAAATAACCATTAATTTCCTTTTAATCGCCACTCAAAGTCAAGGGGAAATGTTGATGTTGAGTCCTGGCCAGCACGTCAATCCGCAGTTTAAATGTTTCCACCTCCTGGGTTGTGTGTCTATTCCCACCGGGAACCAGGCGGCTTTACCTGGACAGCTTTCACAGCTTTCAGCTGCGCTGCCTTGTCTTTTGAATTCGATTCCAAAAGTCAAAGTCATATCAGAGGTGCAGCTTACATTGGCTCTAAAACTAGGTCTTATCCTCCTGAGACCTAGCAGAAGGAAAGTATTTTATTTTATAAAAATTTTTTTTTACATAATAGAAGTGTCTTGGAAGACAAAAACATGTTGCAGTAGAAATATTTCCAAAAAAATATTATTTATTTTATTTTTGAATGTCCCTTGTAGTGTAGGTTAGAGCATAGTAGAACATGATTCTTGAAACTAAGATTGGAGACTCAAAATTAATCTCAGGTTTTAGGTGCTAAAGATCTTGGACTTTTAACTGATTCTTAATTAAAATGTTTCTTGTGTAGCCCTCTGGTTTGTACATATGAAGAACTCTACGGACGACCTTGTAGTCCATTGTATTGCATTGCACTGAGAGAGGATATGATGTTGTACAACTAGTGATGGCTGAAATGTAGTTCACAATCTTTGGGCTGTGATGACTGTCAATGTGCAGAGTAATCTGAAAACAATCTTGGCATGACTAGTTCACGACAGAGTTTAATAGACTACTTCATCACGTGTGGCCCGTAAGCAAGGTCCCTACCTCTGCCAAGTCCCCTTAGTCACCGGATTATAATGACTTCTTCCAAGTTCATACTGTAACTTGTGGCTAAGTGGGATTTTATACTTTTGACTAATGAAAGCAGGACAAATGCTTATATCACGAATACAAAGGTGAGTTCAGTTTCCGAAAATGAATCAACGCCAGCTCATCTGTATTCACCCATCATATTTTGGGAAATACAGTGACACGCCTTTAAGGAGCTGAGCCTCCCCCTCTTCAGTAGCGACAGAGCACTGCATCAGTTAACTGCAAAGGGAGGGACGAGGGCAATAAAACTGCAACCTAATTGAAATGCAAATCTGCCCTAAAGACGTCACCACTGAGCGTGTCCGCCAGCTGCCAACTCCATTTCCCAGAAATCAATAGTGCGGCAGAAAGAAGAAGAGCAGATCGGAAGCTCAGCGCTTTCCTGTGATTGAACGTCTCCTCGTGAGTTCCCCCCCCCCCCCAGCCAGCCCCCCCGAATGAACTAGCTGCCGACTGACAGTAATGGATGTTGCTAATTAGAAAATCAATATCGCATCTCCTCCGATTACTTAGCGTGTTAGGTCCCCATGTATATCGATTTGTGGTTGGAGCAGAAGGCCTACTTTAATTACTCCTAACAAAACAACGCTTTTTAAAAATCCTGTTCAAACATTAATGTAAGTAAATGTCCCAAATATTCATTTCCTAGGCCATAAATAATTTCTTATTATTGTCCCTTAAAAACTGAAGTATTTAAAAAGCCCTTTGTTTAAATAAATAAACGCTTGAGGGTTGAGAGGCTTTGCTTTTTTGTTTACATAAGGAAAGTCTGGGTGTTTACAAGTTATGTTTGGCAGTCTTTTGTTTGACTTATTCATGCTCAAGTTGCAACCACAGCCGCCATTCATAATAAAATCGTTATTGTTGAATAAATACAATTATTGAATGGACACACTGCTCTAAATCATGTTTGAAACAGAACAAAACAAAACAAAACAAAAAAAAAAAAAAACAACACAAGAAACCACTGTGAAATTCACAGTTTGGAGTTGGGTCCAGTGTTTTTATTTTTTTATTTTTCTTTCTTTTTTTTCTTTTTGGAACAAGATCAATGTTGTGAACTTAACATTCACAGAGCGTTAAGGGGAACTTATTCTATATTGTCTGCCTCATTATTATTCTTTCAGTTGGACATCTTCCAGTTCCTGTTACTTATGAAAATGAACCACTGCCACACTTATCAATATTCATAATACCACCTTCCCTGAATTCAAATTTATACATGCCAAAGGACCTCATTATACATGTGTACCATTGTTCCTCTTGCTTTAATATATGTCACCTCATTATTGTGCATATTTGTTGGGTGGGGCTCGGTTAAATTTGGCCAGGGGTTCCTCAAATTACCATTATATTAGCTCCTCCCGACAACACTCTGGGTTGTCAGTTGTTGCCAGGGAAACGCGCTTCTCCTCCAATCAGTACTAGGTTGTCCCTACAGTACCATGTGGTCTGCACATTTTATTTTTTTCCTAAAATGTCCACTGAGAAGGTTCATATTGTCACACGGTGAGATTGTGGAATTATACTAACGGATGTCTGCTCAACCCAACTGTCTGTATCGTCTACCGTCTGATTTGACCTCTAGGAGGAAGTAGACATGTTTATACTGTAAACAGTATGTGTACGCATGTAGTACTTTTGACTTGCCTGAGTTGCACTGTGCTGTATGTTGCTAGTGATATTGTCTGTACTAAGGAAATGTCCCTTTTTTGGGAATAACACAGTACTGCTACTGCTGCTACTGCTACTACCGTTATAAAACAGTCACCAGCTCACCGGTGAGTGAACTTCAGCAAAGCTTTAGAGAAACCATCAGTGTATGGAGCTGAGGCAGAAAGGAGTTATGGCCTCACTGGACTCTAAAATAGTAAGTAGGTGTTGACGACGGTTGGAAAGGGGCCGCTTAATTAGTCGATCCTAAAAAGGCACTCCTCTTACATCAAAAAGTAAAAATGCCTTTCTTAACCCTCCATATACACTTTGGAAGTCTGGATAAACATGAATCAATGCGTTTCAGTTCATGGGTGATATTTGCTTTTTTGTCCAAGAGGCACTATAAGAGATTCAGAATCAGTTTTAAAAAAATGTGGAATAAATTTTTTTTTAAAATATATTCATTTATTTCAATTATTATTATTTTTTTGCACGAACATGTTTGTGGAAAAATTAAGAGCTTCTTCTGCGCGTGCTGTTGTTTCTGGAATCGCGGCGCGCGGGTCATATGGAAAGCATCAGCGATCGACAATAAACAGCGAGGAGGCCTCGGAAGGGAGCGCGGACCAACAGCAATCTGCACGACGCGTAATGTTTTCTGCATCTCCAAAATTGGTCTGCGTGAAAAAGGGATGAGAAGAAGAAGAAAAAAAAGTACTTTAAAGCAGGACGCCGTGTTATTAGAAGCTGATTGGCTCCTGTACGAGGCCAGCGGACAGCTGTGGGGAAGAGCGGACGCTTTGGCTGCTCTTTCGCTCTGCCTCTCTGCTTTTGGAGGGGCTGTGCTATGCGTCCTTCCACAAGCCAGGGATCCAAGATCGCTGTCTTCCTGGCATGGGTGTCTTCCCATATTTTTATGGGCCAGGGGGGACAACTATAGTCAATGGCTCACCTAGCAGCCAATCGGTGACACACACACACACACATATGGACACACACACACACACGCACACACACACACACACACACACACGGACACACACACACACACACACACACACACACACATATGCACACACGCACATATTCATAGACACACACGCACACACAATTTTATTAAAATTATGATAAATGCTGTCTATAGAAAGCCGTGCAGAATTTCAAGTGCCTCAGAGTTAAACGCTCTCCTCCTTCACACCAAAAAATGGAATGAGTGTGGGGGGGCGTCCGTGCCAGGGAGTAATCCTTCGCACCCTGAGTCCAGCCTTTTAAGTGCGTCCCGCAATCAGCCACAATCGAAGCCCACAAGGGGCTTGTGCTTCGTCTCCGGGAGAGGAGGTGTGGATCACCCGTGAGGAGGCTGGACCGCGTTCTTATTTTCGTTGGCAGTTTGGGCCCCTCACACGTCGGCCAAAGCTGTTGGACAGGAGGGATACTAATTTTGTAAAAAAAAAGAACCCAGTAAGCTCTCTCCATTAAAAACATCTTACCAATCTTAAAATACTCAGTGAACTGCCTTTAAACTGAAGAAAGAATGAGGTTTCTGCCCTGCAAAATTTTGCAGATCGTATTATTTTATAATGGGCTGAAATCACACGACTTTCCCTTGAAGTATCGCCTGCCCCCCCCTTCCCTCCGCGTTCAAGCTTTCAAATAACAATTTCCTGAAGCTGTAATTTGCTTCCTGTACAACAAATGAAAAACCGAAAAAATTGGAAATTCTCTATTTCTTATTGAAACCAATCAAACGGTATATTTATTTGAGGCTGTGGTGCTAAAGGATCTTTTCCTGGCAGCGCGCAGGTTTGCGATTAAAATAAATGCATGTTATTGCAAAAAGGAAGTCAGTCGGGGCTCAGAATGGAAGAGGGGGGGGAGGGGGGGGGGGCTGGTTCACAGGCCGTTCCGAGGAGGATTCTGTCTGTTTCAAATAACGCCCTGTGCTACATTAGCCGAAAAGGCACCTGAGCAAACATTCGGCCCTTCTTGCTCTTGTCCTAGTTAACTGTACGAGCTGCCTGCGATGCAGGAGCCTTTTGTCTTTCTTCTTCCTGCTCGCTGTCGGACTTTTTTAAAGAATGCTACCGTCCCGACTTTAGTTAGTCCAATTTGTCTTCGCTCGACTCTCAAGCCACAGACCAGAGCACGGGCTGTTGTTCACTCTGCCCGCAGCGTGCTTCATCTTCTGGGGGGTTTTAAATTGAGTGGCCAACCATTGCTGCCACTCAGTCTGGTTGGGTAATTGCTAAAAGCTCTGCCAGTGCCATGTCTGAGTCTTGCTAAATTCAGCCAGTGGTCGCATTTACTGAGGGAAAAAAAGAGCTACTGTCCAAATGTCTGCTGCTATGCAGGCTTGTTATTGTCTTAGTTTTCAGGGTTTCTGAACACACAGGTGACAACAACTAATGAGATCTCGTATGTAACCATGATTGCTGCTCACTACCAGGGTGAGAATCTCTATGGGAAATCAAAATCCCCCACTGATGCAACTTAATATTCAGTTCATTTCAATCACCGTGACTGGCAATCCCACGCCCAATCACGGGAGTGTCTGGGTCACGGGAGGCCTCATCGTGCTACAGTGACCCCTGCTGGTGGGTGGGGCGCTCGCGATATTAACCTGTGGAGCTGCACCCAAAGCGTCGCCCGTCGTCTCGTTTCGATGGGAAGAGAAGAGGCAGCGGGGAGGGCCTCACGTGGTTTGGGAGGAGAGCGTGTTCCTGTCTGCGCTCTCCCGAATCCACAATGGAAGGTTCTGATTAGAGTCACAGCTTGAACGTGATTGGGCTTCCCAACATCGGAGAAAAAAGAGGGGGAGAAAGGGGGGGGGGGGGTGTTTGGGGTAAAAAAACAAAACCCTGGTAACCACTGTTTATGAAGCTGAAACACTCTCATATGATGATGTCATGCCCACATCACCAAGGAAACACTGATTGCGCCTTCACTTTTTTTTTTCTCGTTTCTATTTTTTTCCATTTTTAATGAATCGCCGCTATTGTGCGTCGGCTCACAAACTGAAATTCTTCGCCGGGAGCGGGTCTGCCGTACCGTACGCCTCCGCCCTTCGGGCTTCGGGGCTGAACTCCGTCAGGGGGAGAGAGGATGAGTGTGTGTGTCTGTGTGCGCTTCCCCGCTGCCCGGGCCTTCGGTCCTGGGGGGGATAATTGAGGCATAGATCTGCCGCGGAGTGCCGGGAGAAAGTTCAAAGTTGACAGGCGCAGATAAGGGGATCCGCTGTGCGGGTTCACGCGGGCCAGGCCCCTGCCATATTTCACCCGCAGTCAGTTTCGGTCGGGCGGCTAACGGCCGTTCCAAAGCAGACCCTCTTCTGTTTTGTTGCTGAAAACCCCCCCCCACCCCACCCCCCACCCTAAAACTCGGAATGCCTTAACCCCCATAAACACAGTGGAAGAAAGAAAGGGAACACGGAAAGAATAAAACGGAAAGCTGCGGTATCTTTTCCCTTCGTGAAACGAGCAGGGTCATAATAAAAAAATCAAATAATAATTTTTTTTTTTTTTTTTTTAAACCCTGGAGTTGTTGCACGAGAAAATAAATTCACGGGGAAAGCGAGCGACCGGTTAGACGCGCAGTGCCAGTCCCTCGCTAAATCGATTTTGCGAGAGAAGACTGACCGCAGATTCTGCGGATGTAAACAGAATTAAACATGAGGCATTATCTGCTGCTTAAAAACTATCTGCCGGTTTTTCCCAGAAACGCCACACGGAACTGGAGCGGAATACTGAAGAGGCAGCAGAGCTTCTGAAAGTGCTGCGGAGACTGTGCTGACATCGAGCACCCCCCACCCCCCCACCCCCCCAAGTCCGTCCTGTCCCGGTCCTCCCCACTCTAATACCCGGCTCTGTCCGTGTGGCTCTGATTAGAGTCAGGCCCGTGCGCGGACGCACATTTAACAAAGTAGAAATGCGGCGACCGGGGGAGCCGGAATGGAAGACGCTGCAGGCTCCGAGAGCCTTGGTTACATTTATTACAATTCCTAAACACTTCCAGCTGACAGGAAAAACCTAGACAAGCGCAGACAAGCCTAAGGAGGGGAGCCTTGTGTATTACCTCTGCGGATGATAATAATAGCCAGGCGCTGCTAAAACAAGGGGGCCACTTAAGCACCATCAGCAGAAGAGGGGAGACTTTATTAGCGGCTGCTAATGGAATCGCTTGTCAGACAGAGAGTCTGTATTTTGACCTCGCCGCTGTGGTGTACACTGAGGAGTGAGAAAAGGGGGCGGGGGGGTGGGGGTGGTGGTGGGGGTTTGGAGGAAATTCATTATCAATCACTGCCAGTAAACACACACATCCCAAGTCTTTTAATCATACTCGGGGTTAAAATGCCCTGGGGGTTGATTCTGGAAGGAATTACAGGAGTTTCTCTCTCTCTGACCGGGCGGTGTTTGCTTCACTGCAAACAAGTTGAAATATGGAGGGTTACTGGTGATGGCTCTGGTGATGAAAATGGATGTCAGCAAAGCTTGAAACAGTTGCTGGAGGTTAAAATAAATCACTGTTCATATTTTAAAGACATCACATAAATATTAGACCAAATATGTTCTACTTGTTATGATGAACAAGTGCAATTCATCGCAAATTGCGATGTCAACTTAAAAAAAGTTAAGAGGTACCGCCCAAAACAGTTTCCTGGGAGACAGTAAGGGAAATATATATACAGTAAAAAAAATGTAAACATAAGAAGCTGCAGAAATGATAGGTGTTCCCAGGCTTCTACAGACCCACCTAATTCAGTCATGTGCACTTAAAGACACCTGTACGATTAAATTAGCCGGCACAGTGAACTGAAATCTGAATTCATCCTCGCGGACGTGCATGTTCTCACAGTAGTAGGAACTGCATGTCTGCCTGACAGTGACATGGCTGGGCATGTGACACAAAACTGTGAGGTCACAAATGCCCTGAGGGCAGGACTAGAGCTGGGGGAAGGAGGGAAATTGGGGCCATTGAAAAGGAGGTGAATTGGAGTGACCCGTTAAGAAGGGGAACATTTGTCAGTGTATGAAGCAACTCGGAAATCCTCCTAGCAGAACTTTCAACTTCTTTTTTCTTTTTTTCTACCATAAAAATAGTTAAAAAGTAACTTCATTCAGCCTGCTAGTCAATTCAACCCAAATGAAAATGTGTTAGGTTGAATCATGTATCACAGTGATTATGGTTCTTTCATTGCTGACGAATAGTATTCAAGAAAAAAACTACAAATCCCTTCTACTGTGAAGGGAATGGACTGTTACGAACACAATAAATGAGATTAAGAGCAACTGTCAAGCATTAAAAAATTAAGAGGTGTTACTCTGAAAAGTGGTGCAGACCATAAAAAAGAACAGACCAGAAAAAAGAGAAAGATTTCCATCGCTTTCAAACAGAACACACCATTGTCTAAATTCAGCTGTCCTGTCGTTATTTTCAAAGAGGGCAACCCAGAAGAATGAGAGAAGTATCAAGACCCATTTGGGTGCTCCAAAATTGAAACGATTTGAATGTACATAGTTTTTCTTGATGTCATAGAGGCATTTAACCACTCAATATTTATTTTTTTTTTTTTAACAAATCACATATTTCATTTGTTCACACGTTCGTTACAATCCTAACTCTCGACATCCTCTGCAGAAAAAACGCCATATGAAGTATTAAGGAAAAAGGTTAGATTTTTTCCCTTAGAAGGTTTATTTTAAGACTTGCACATTCAGAAAAAAAAGAAATGAAAAATATCCAGTGCAATCTTTTTGGAATTTATGACCGTGAGAAGATGCTCAGCTATGTTCCTTTTCTCACGACAAATTAGCTCAGTTATCAGCATAGCTAACGGGACAGCTCTCTGCTCGTCAGCTATCTTGATTAAAGATTGCATCCTTTTACTACCAAAAAGACAACAATCCTTATTTTGTGGGGACAATATAGGATTTTTTTTTAATGCACATGTCTTTCATGCCTTTCTGTTTATAATTTAATCTTTTCCTTCCATCGTGTGCATATAGATATGTTATTTTTTTCAGTTTCAGCATAAGGAGCACATGAGCTGTTTGTCAGAAAGATAAATCACAATACATTTACATTAGCCTGTATAGAATTCTCACCTTCTATCTTGCAGCTTATCTGACTTTATTTGTGCACAGTAACATGTCCAGTGTTTAACATTGGGAGTGGTCCCACATTTTTAGAGTGGGACCAAAATGTTATCTGGCAGAGCTGAATTAACACTGGACATTGTACTGTGTGACCTGTACAGCTCCTACCGACAGCGAGCCGGGAGAAGTCAATGCTTCTTTTCTCTCTCTTTTTTTTTTTCAGAGGCACTGTGGACTTAAGTTTAGTTTTTTTTTTCTCCCTCTGTGGGCATGCTAACCGCGGACGATAAATGCAGCGCATGCCTGTGGTCGGGTCGCGCTGCCCCGGGACGCTCTGATGTGGCTCAGCCGCCGAAGCCGCCATTGAGAAGAGGGTGACGACGGGGCGGCTCGTTAAAACTGCCGACGGGAAACGTGGAGCGCGCGCGCGCGGTAATTCAGCTGCCCGTTACATTACGCTCGTATCCAGAGCGACTTACACACAACGTTCCACATAGCATTCACATTACATTACATTACATTACATTGCAGGCATTTAGCAGACGCTCTTATCCAGAGCGATTTACACAGAACTTTTTACACAGCATTTACATTACATTTACGTTACAGGCATTTAGCAGACGCTCTTATCCAGAGCGATTTACACAGAACTTTTTACATAGCATTTACATCACATTTACGTTACATTACAGGCATTTAGCAGATGCTCTTATCCAGAGCAACTTACACACAACGTTCCACATAGCATTTACATTATATTACATTGCATTACATTACAGGCATTTAGCAGACACTCTTATCCACAGCAACTTACACACAACTGTTTACACACCATTTACATTGCATTTATGTTACAGGCATTTAGCAGATGCTCTTGTCCAGAGCGATTTACACAGAACTTTTTACACAGCATTTACATTACATTTACGTTACAGGCATTTAGCAGACGCTCTCGTCCAGAGCAACTTACACACAACTTTTTACACAGCATTTACATTGCATCCATTTATACAGCTGGATATGTACTGAAGCAATGCAGGTTAAGTACCTTGCTCAAGGCTACAACGGCAGTGTCCTACCGGGGAATTGAACCTGCGACCTGTGGGTTACCAGACCAACTCCTTACCCATAATAATAATAATAATAATAATAATAATAATATCCTTGCATTTATATGGCACCTTTCCGAACGCTCAAAGTGCTTTACAGTCAGGGGGAACTCACCTCACCCACCACCAATGCGTAGCACCCACCTGGGTGATGCACGGCAGCCATTTTGAGCCAGAAAGCTCACCACACATTATACTACACTGCCCTCCCCTCAGTGCCCCTCCGATAGCCTCCCGACCAGCACAGCTATCGGAGGGTGGAAGTCTCCTCTGTGGCCGCGTTTATTTTTAAGTCGCGAAGCGCAAAGCGGTCGGGGGGGGGGGGGGGGGGCTGTTTATGGGCTCCATCGCCTCCATCATCGCACTAGAAATATAGAGATTTTTTTCGCCAGTTCCCTCTATCTGAGCACCACCAGTGCAGATGGCGCGCCATGGAGAGGGATGAGTGATTCCCAGATACGGTGTGATTTATTAAAAGCGTTTCTTTATTTATCTTTAAAATTCTGGTCATGCTGAGGGGATATTAAAAAAAAAAGAATGCCGTTTATCTAAAACTGCCGTCCCTTTCATGGGAAAACATGCAAGCGAGGGGAAATTTTTGGAAAAAGCGCTGAAAAATGAGGAATCTCGACCCCATGCCAAATAAAATGCTAATGGCGATAAGGCATGTCAAATTTTGCTGCCTTGTTCATCACTCAGAGCTGGCTGGCTAGCGAAGGGAGTTGCATTTGGATGAGTCATCCTCTGGTTTAAAGTGACAGTTACCAGCCTTTCCCGTCCGAAAATTTTTAAAAAAACTCTTTATCGCGGTGCAGACTCCTGTGTTCATTTCAGAGAAAGGTGAGGCTGAGCCGTTCCAGTCAGGGTCCCCCTGAGAATTGTGGGTAATTAAAACATGCAATAATGATAAAAAGGCTTTCCCTGCTGAAAAAAATTGAAATATATTTATGTATGCTTAGAAATTGTATTGATCTAGAACCGCAGTTTCTTAATTAGGTTGGTTTGCTCTGACTGCAGTCTCTGTTGATCCAGTTCACTTTGGGACCTCTTCAGCATTCCGAGCCTTGAAGCTCTTCCCATTTTACAGATTTAGTGAAATCATGGTCATTTGTGAAAATTTATTTGCGCAGTTTATTCATGCAGTAATCATTACGTCAAAATATGCAATGCTCTTAAATTTATGATCTCATTTTTTGATTGACTGAATATCATTCAGGTGTGGGTGTAACTTAATCAGCAAGTTAATTGCTAATTAATGGTTAATTGCTTTGTATGCGGCTGAAATCGTTTTTTTTATTAGAGGACCTGATCCTGGTAGAAGTAGTTAAAGATTGCTGCGGATCTTTCTTAGCCAGACCAGTGGAGTGCAAGTTCAGCTTGTGGACAAAAAAAAAAAAGGAAAAAAAAGCAAACTGACCAGGTTAAAGTTCTTCTTGACATTGGCCACAGCCACACACACCTTATCACCAAACCTGCATTGCCTAAAAGCAAACAGACACGAAATAAAGATACCAGGGAATCAAGAGACTGTCCTGCACGTCCTGACACAGAGGCCGTCCTGAGTCCGCAGTTTTTTAGTTCCAGGAATAGATGAGGGTCATTTTCGCTGCAAGCTGAGGTCCATCTGCAATCACAGTCTCAAAAGAGCAGCCTATGCAGGATCTGTGGGAACTACGTTCAAGCAGACGCAGACGGCCAAGAGCAAGTACTACAGCAGTTATTAAGCACTGACTGTTTGAGCGTTCTCGCTCGGCCGAAAGATGTGAGGGGCCCCAGACGAAGGCTGAGTGTTGGGGTTCAGCCTCAGTGCGACATGACAACGGGGCCACCAACAGCAGTGCCCCGCTTCAGCTACGAGGTTTTTCTTTTTTTTACCTACTTTCGTTTGTGTACCCGCCTTTATAGACATCTTCAAAATGTGTTTTTTTATCTTTTTTTTCCCCCTTTTTTTAAACGGCCAGATGGTCTTTGTGGCGTTTTGGGAAAGGTGCGCAGTTTCATTTTCAGAATCCGTAATTAAGGGGTGAGCGAAGGGGGTGGTGGAGGGGGGGGGGGCGCATTTTCAGGAAAGGAGAGAGAAGATCGTTTCCAGACTCACTTCGCTCGCCCCCCCCCAATCACCACCCCCCACCCCGCCAACCAAGCTGTTATCACATTTTACTTATTACAAATCTGCGGACTCCCACAATGGCGGGATCCCATGGCAGGGGCGGGGGCGGAAACGTATCCCATTTCAAATGTCTTGGAGAGGGCACAGAGAGCAATTTTGGGCTTTGAGACTTTATATACCCCCACCCCCCACCCCCCACCCCCCTGAGCAAACCCCCGGGCTTCAGCGAGGTGCTGTGATAGTTTGGGTGACCCCGTGACCCCACCCCCTTGGCCCTCCTGTCATCTCCCCACTCACAGAGCCTGAAGACGGGGGGGGGGGGGGTGGGTGGGGGGAATCCCACCGCTAATTACACACTCAGTTAGCGCTCGCTCCGCTAGCCTCCTCGGGGGGCTACGGCCTTCCTGCCCAAAGCTTAGCCGCTCGGGACCTTCGCCATTTTCGTCTTTTTTTTCATCCGGCCAATTTCCCTCTAATCTGTTCACACCCCGGGTCTCCTGAGTGACACCGTGAAGAACTACGGGCCGATATCCACCCCCCCCTCCCCCGCCCCCCCCACCTCCAGAGCCAGATGACAGCCCTTTAAAACCGGGAGAGGAAGTGATGTATGATCGTGTTACCGAGGCGCGCTCGCTAGCCAAAACTACCCCGCGCCTGTTGCTACCCCCTGGTTTGCGTGAACTTACAGCTAAGGGCTTCTGGGTGATGACATGAACACTTCCTTAATATGCAGGAGGTCCTTTGATGGATAGCCTTTGGAAAGTGCGTGCACTGCCAGAAGTGAGCAGGACTTGAAGCAGCCATTCATACAGTGCTCCATATGTGAAGATTTCAGTGCTAATGCTCCCCAAACATCTCAGTCCAACAATCCATGGTGTTGCGTGTATGCATGTACATGCAATCATACAGTGTAGGTCATGCAATTACAAGTTTTTTTTTTTTTTTTCAAGAAAACAAAACACAAAACTAGGTCTTGTCTCCGGTAATTGCAATACACAGTATGTTACTGTACTGCTTGAAAATGCGACTGTTCAAAAATAAAGATTAATTGATTGATTGCAACAGTGAGCATCAGAGTTGGGCCAGTCTGGGGTTAAGTGACCCTTTAACTGACAGACCATCAATTAAAGAAACATCTGACTAATCCTTTAATAATGACAAATTATTATTATCATCATAGTTTTGAACTATGATCCCATCACTATCAGCAAAACAAGTTGATGGTAAACGTAAGTCTGTCACAGGCTTTTCAACAGGATATAATGGTAAAATTTGGTCTACTGCTCAGCCTTACGGTCTGTTAATGGTCCATATTGCCTCTGAAGCAATGGAGAAACAGAATGAGCGGATCAAACGCTCTTTCACCTTTAGGAGGAAGAGGAGGGGAAGATGAATGCAAAACGAGGAGGCCTAGGGGTGATTCCAAAAACAACGTCGCGGGAAGTCCTGTGGGGGAAAATCTAGTGGGGTTTGTTCATGCAGATAAGCGCTCGTTTCGTGAAACCCACAGACCTGTATCTGAATGACTACGGGCCTGGCTGCTGGTCCAAGCGCGAAATGCAGGGGGACTTAAATCATTTTCTCGCCTCTTACGACACAAAAAGAAATATAGGCTTGATTCATTTTCAGGTTTTTGGAAACGAAGTGCCGTATTAGCAGCTAATAAATAATCTCTGGAGCGTTTGGCACGAGAGGTATTTTCTGAGCTGGGTGGTTTCAAAGAAAAGTGAAAATGTTTCCAGTTTAAAAGCATGGAAGCTAATGACTTTCTCCCCCAAGGATGCGAAATCACAGGAGAGCATAACGTGGAAGTAAAATTTATTTGAAAAAATTTTTCAATTTCACTGTTTTTTTTTTGTTGTTTTTTTTCGACCAAGCATTTCAAAGGATTATACGATAAGCCAGGGAAGGAAGCGTCCGTAAGCGTGAGCGATAGACGTGGGGGGTTGAGTATCGCATGGCGAGCTATTTTCAGCGCGCTCCAGACGTCCCGTGTGGTCTAAGTGTGACTTTTGGCGCTCGCGAGCGCTTGTGCTGTGCTGATAACGAGTCCAACTCTAAGTTGCTTCTGGAAATAAAGAGAGAAAAAAAAAAGAAGAAGAAGAAGAAGGTTATTGAGTTCTGGAACGCACACGTGTTTGAAACTGCCACTTGCGTCACCACCTCTATTCCGACGTTATTATACGCGTATAGTGTTACCTGTCTCGTTATTTCCTTCCTGGTGCAGGCCGTACGGAGATTTTAACGAGGTGGACACGCCTCCCCAGCGCACGCCGAATCACCTGTTGTTCGCGCAGCGCTAATCCCCCCCGCTCTCATTGTGCTCCTGCTGTTGTTTGTTTCAGTTGCCATGTCCGCGTGGTCGGATCGAATGTTCGCTCCCATTCTGGGCACGGGCCAGTCAGCTGGTTTTGGGGTTTTTGTTCAAGGTGTACTTCCATTGTGCGTGAACTTTGTGGTGGAAAGTGAGACGTCCGGTGCAGTTTGTGGGGGGGGGGGGGGGGGGGGCGAGTCTTAAGTCCCGCCCCCTCCTCCCCCCTCCCTCTCCCTCCCTCTCTCTCTCCCGCGCAGGTGGAGGTTAGTTACCCGCCATACTCTTTGGCCTTGTTGTTCCTTTTCTACCCGTTACCCGCCCTGCTTTCTCCCTGTCTGAAGAATGCACAAAAAATATTTGAAAGGATGGCTAGCCTGTTCATTCTCCTTTTCAAGGAAAAAAAATATCTTGCGGTGGAATGTAACTATAGTCCTCAGAGCTGACCGTTGGCATAAACAATCCTCAAAGTTATTTATGGTCACATCCATTCCCTGTGCCACACAATTCAAGTTCCTTTTTTAAATGTGATTTAGTGATTTAAGTTGGAGCACTTTGGGGCCAAAGCAACATTCTTGTTTAGGGCCACCAAAACTCTGGGGCCAGTTCTGGTAGCCTTCCACAGTTCCTCTACTTTTCCTCCATTGCTGTGGTTCTACAGTAAGAAAAAACTATCTGAGTACAACTGAAAAGCAGCTGGAATCCTTGTTGGACGGTCCTCTAAAGCTCTGACCGTCCATAGTAGGTCTCCCTGGATAAGAACGTCTGTAAGATGGCAGTAAACATATAATCTATTTTGTAAGCTTGGCTGGTGGAGGTTCACCCGATCCTGTTCTCTTTTGCAAGAAGCTGAACTGCGCCATGAGGATCTGCACATTTAGGACTATCATGTCTCCCATAAGCACTTGGCACGCGACGAGGTCTACATCGCTAAGCCGACGGACGCGTTGTAATTGTACGCGGTAATCATAGGGAATTCATAGCTAAATCCAAAAGGCTGTCATTGGAGGTACATCAGACCTACAATCATGTGGTTTGCCCTGTCCTATCACAAATAAGCCGTAGTTTTCATTCTGCGCTTTGGATTGACAACCCCAGCTTGTGTTCACGCTCATTGTTCGCACAGGTAAGATGAAATCCTAGATCACTGGTGTCCACCATATAGGTTCTTGTGAAAAATGGTTCACCCTGGGACTTTCACACTTGTTACACCCACTGGGTTCCATGAAGAACTAAAAAGGGTTCTCCTATGGGAGACAAGCCAGAGAACCTGTTTTTTTGATCTCCATGAGAGGATGAGCACCACCAAAATGAATGCACACACACACAGACACAGTTCCTGCTTGGCAGGCTTTTCCCTTACTGATTACCTATGAACTGAAGGATCATGTGACTCGATCACATGACCAGGATTAACAGTTCACAGGGCATTTCCTGGGAAAGGTAATGTTGAAGGCACACCAGAGCCTCTAAAACAGAAGTGAAGAAGGATCTCTGACAGGCCAATACTGCCACAGTCCTCCCACAAGCAACACTGGACATTTAGGCACCAAACTCTCCCGATGGGCAAGCAATCACCACCAGAGAAGAGGCTGCTGTGGGAGACTGTGGTGCTTTTTGGGGTCTACTATGGGGTCATCGACCTTTTGTTTCGAAACAAGTGTGGGCTTTGGCATAACGCCAGAGGTCGTTTAAATACACATCTATTTTCAGCACACACTCTGCATTTTGGATGGGTCGCACTGACAATATGAAAGATATGCAATGAATATCTCAGAGGTATTTCAAAATTAAAAAGGTAAATATTGATAAAATGTCCACAGATTGAGAGGAGTGAAGAATGTGTGTATGCGTGTGTGCATGTGTGCGTGTGTGTGCATGCGTGTCTGTATATGTGGGTGTGTGTGTGTGTGTGTGTCAGATTCATATTGGACACAAGCGGATCCCCATGTGAAACATCCCATAATGTTTATGTAAGGGTGTGTCGGCGAATTAGAGCAGAATAAAAGGAGGGATTGTGACTCTTTAGAAAAGGGTTGGCCTTGCCCGAGGGCTGTCGGCGCATACCAGTGCACGTCGGAAACGAGGAGCTTGTGATCCTTCCTGTTCGGTGTCTGAAAGGCGTGGGACCCCCACATGCTCGCCCCCACCCCCCCCCACCCCCCACCCCCCACACTTTAAACTCAATTTTCACAGATTTTGGGTTTCATTACATCCCAGTGTCTGCAAACAACTTTCGCCCCAACATAATGGAAAATGGTAAGTCGAAGCAATTCGGTGACCTCACCGTTTTTCTTTCTTTTCTTTTTTTTTACCCCCCTTTTCTTTTTTGTGTCCTTTCAGCTTTTTTTGTGAAGGGCGTTTCCTCCCATGGAATCTTGTTACAGCGCACAAAAAAAAAAACTAAGATTCATGTTTCTCTTCTTCTTCTTCTTCTTTTTCTATGATTCTCACACAAGACGGCGTACGGGAGAGAGCAACGGGCCATTGCTTCAGTGCCTACTGCGTGCCGAATACATGACCTCTCCTGAACCCTTTGGCCTAGATCCGCGCTAGCGCCGCTAGCCCTTAGCTCCGCAGAGGACAATGAAGCGGGCCAGCTAGCAGGGCCTCGTGTTTAAAATGCACCGCGTGCGCTTTCTTCGCTGTAGATGTTGTTTTCTGTGTCGAACGTGCCCCCCCCCCACACACCACCCCCCACAGTGTGTCTCGTGGGGGTGTCACCTGCGCATAGCGATGCTGTTTTAATGAGGCCAGATGTGACCACAACAGAGCAAAACCGCTCAGACAACCGCTCCTCTCACGTGAGCCGGGCAGCAGCCGCCTGGCTACGGAGACGCCACGCACGTGGTGCTCGTTAGGCTTTCCACTAATTGAAACAAATCGTTGTGTGTGTTGTTATGTGTGTGTGTGTGTGTGTGTGTGCGTGTGTGTGCACGCACGTGCAAATGCATGTGTGAGTTTGCGTGTTTGTGCATCTCTATATCTGTGAGTGAGAGTGTGTCTGTTCGTATGTACGCTCTCCCGAATCTGGGTCTGCGTGTGTGTACCTATGCATGTGTGTGTATGTCTGTGTCCAAGTGTGTGCATTTATACATGCATGCATGTGTGTGTCCACCCATGTGCAATGGGGTACATTTTCTCTATTAGCATGCTTTCTACAGATATACATTTGTAAATAAAGTATAACTGTAGTTTCGTTCATCGAGCGCTTCCATCCGTCTTATTGCTACTTCTGGCAGATTTCCTCAGGAACAGTAGTGCAGTAGTGCAGATTGACGAATAACCCACACCGACTGTGCAGTTAATGAAAGCTCGTTCAAACCGACTCAAAATTCACAGCCGTTTCTGCCTAGCCGCCGCAGCGCTAGCCACCGCACGCGTGTCGGAGTGTGTCGCCTGTGTTCTTCGTTTGCCGCGGCTCCTTTTGTGTTTGTGGGGGGGGGGGGGGGAAGGGGGTCCTGAAACACCGAATAAGAACACAGGCGGGGTCTCTCTCTCTTATCGCGGGAGTCGCCGGCTCCGCCGTCTGTCCCCCACGTGCTCGTTAGCGAGAAGAAAACAAGCCACCAAAGTAGCCCACCCCCCCGCCACCCCGGGTCCTTACCGCAGCCCCTACCACAACAAAACGGCGCCCCCCCCCCCCCCCCCTTTTGGGAGTTTTGGCACCGGGTGAAAGTTGGAGACGTACAGAGCGTAGTCCAACCGACTGCGGTGCACCGTGTGGGTGGGAGATGTATTTTCGACACATGAACTGAGCGCGGTCAAATTCACTGATGGACGGACGTACCAGCGACAGGACCCAGTGCTTTCTTAATCCATTGATATCCCTTAATGTGGTGTTTAATAATAATTTTTTTTCCCCACATACACACACACACACACACACACACACACACACACACAATGGTCTCTTGTTTCCTGACTCCAAACCCAGATATCCATTTTCAGCGTAAAAGAGAAAGGAAAGCACGTGGAAGCTTTGGGTAATGTGAAATGGCTCTCATTTGCTACACTCACCTGCTACACATGTGCGTTTGTTTGTGTGAGAGAGACAGTGTGTGTGTGCATTTGTTTGTGTGAGAGAGATGTGCGAGAGTGCTTGTGCATGCGAGAGCGGAGTATGTGTGTGAGAGTGAGAGAGCGTGCGTGTGCGTGTGCGTGTGTTTGTATGAGAGTACGCTAATGTTCCAGAAACTTCCACCAAACGTTCAGTTGCCTCGTGCGTTCCCTGTCAAAACATCACCTGAAGACGAAACCGTGGCCAGGGTGCAAAAATTCACGACTACTGCGTAACTTTGACACACTCCAGAGTCTCCGAGCGCCGTGGCTCTGACCACACAAGAACATCCTTTCATTGGACAATCTTTTCGGCGGAGAGAAGACGTTGACTCGGCAAAAAATGAAAATGAAAAAATAAAAGAAATCCGAGCTGAGGAGGGGGGACTTGACACCGACGTGAGCCTTTCCTCGCCCCCGCTCTCCAACGGTGCGCCCGGTAAATGAATTAGCACCCGCTGCTCGTGCCTCTCAGCCCCCTCCACACCCCCCCCCCCCCCCCCCCCCCACACCCCCCCACATCCCCGCTCCCCAGCACGCTCCTCAAGCTCATGGTACAACTTCACCTCCAACTCCCTCTGTGGAGCTGCAAAACTAAGATTGGGTTTCAACCCCCGATACCCCCCCCCCCCCCCCCCACTGCCCCCCCCCCCCCCCCCCCCTTACTATAGCAACACAGATTCAGCCGGCCCTCGACCCTACACATAGGACGGGAATTAGAGAGATAGAGAGAGAGAGAGAGAGAGAGAGAGAGAAAGAAGGAGAGAGAGAGGGAGAGAAGGAGAGAGAGTTACAGAAGAAGGGAGAAAGTTAGAAAGAGTGAGGGAGAAGGGGAGAGAGAGAGTTAGACAGAGAGGGAGGGAGACAGACTGCAATTTATAGGATTATCCTGACAGTGTGCATCAATCCTGATGCAGTCCCATTCCAGCTGGAGCAGTCCAGGGATTGGGTTGTACGGCACATAAAGTCCAGGGTTGGCATGGAAATGAAGCAGAAACAAAAAACCAGGGCAGGACCACCACCGTTCCCTTCTGTTGGAGGATCAGCGGTCTGGGACGGTGACTGAGCAATTTGGGAAAAAGCGAAAAAGGTTAAGCAAACAAGGTGCTGACGTCTCCCCTGGCTCGCTTCTCAATGGCTGTCTCGGGCCTAGTCCTGTCCCCTTCAGGAGTTCATCGTTTTCTCAACTCCACCTTGAGCTTGCGTCCAGACTTGTGATGCGCCGCCTCTCTCTCTCTGTGTACCTCTTCCTGCGCAGGAGAGAAAAAATTTAGGATTCCCCAGCCAAACCGCCTCTGTTTCCTCACTGCTGGCTAAGTCCGTCGTCTCCACATAGAACCGTAATTATACATGTTTCAACAATTCTGAGGGAAAAAAAAAGACAAAATGTTACATTCGCCGTTCGTATTTTCGAAAAGTGCTACGGCAGAGGTTGCGATGATGTCAGCTGTAGCCGTGAAAAGCGCAGTGTGTATATCAGTAAACTTTTAGCGATTTTTACTGAAGACAAAAAGCCGTGCCAATGGCAAGCTGTACTGAGGCCCAGACTGGACCGCTCTGATTCCGAATAGAAATCTAGCAGTGAAAGTAAGCTTCCACTTCATAAAATCCCTGCCCCGCTTCTTTTTTTCTCCATTGAGAAAGGTAACATTTGGCCGTGCAAGGTTAATGTCATCGTCATCGACATACAGTAGAAGACAACAGTGCCTCAGAAATTTTGGGGCTCAGCTGTGGCTGCAGCCTTGCGTTAAAAGCCCATTAGCCGACAAATTAACCCCTCTGTTCCCTAATGAGAGACCCCCCAAACAAATCACGGCCGAGCTCTGTCAATCAGCCGATACGGGAATGGGATAATGTAATGAACTCGGGCTCATTAATGATGCAAAAAACCCCCAGGGACGAGGTTCAAACAGCAAGAAGGGCATGAACTTTGACCCCCGCGCATCACTGAGTGACCGCTCCACTGGCCACTGTTGTTGTTTTTTTTTGTTTTTTTTTTAATAGCAGAAAACGCTGGTCTCAGTGAGTGCTTGAGAGCGATTCAGATTAATCCCGCGGTAGGATGTTTAATTAGAATTTTGTGTGATTTTTCCCGGGGAGCACCGTACAGATCCGAACCTTCGGCTGAAAATATTCACGACTCTGAGCGAGCTCTCTCTGAAGACACCGAGGCAGAATGTTCCTGTCTGACAGCGTTACATTACATTACATTCATTTGGCAGACGCTTTTAATCCAAAGCGATGTACAAAGTCACACAGGTCCACAGATGTCCTGAGCTTCCATTCCAGGCTCGGTCAACAGCACACAAAGAAGCAAAGCCGGCTGATTCTGCTGTATCGCTATGAACTTCTCAAGTGGCTCTTGTGCGATTAAGTGCTTTTCAGTTCACTCGAAAAATTTCTTATTCTTTTTCTTTCGGAAAGACAGACAAACCTACTTGGTGGAATTCAATGGCCTCCCATGCAGTTTTTTGGATGCTTGAATCCAATTAGATACATTTTTTTTCTTGCTCTGGCATGTCTCTCTCTCTCTCTCTCTCTCTCTCTGGAATCCAAGATTGTCTGTATTGCCATGGCAATAGGTGAGTGCTGCTAATTGGCACGGTTCAGCTGAGGAGGAGGTGGGGTGAGGAGGTTAAGAATTAGCCTCTGGGGGATAAATAACGTGATAAATGCTTATAAACACGATGAAAGGCGAAGATAGAAGATGACAGATATGATTTCTTCTGATGAGGCACTGAGGATAGGCTCAGCAGGGGGAGCGGGAGGAAATGAAGCCAGGCATATTAAACGCTTCCCGAGCTGGCGGGACTGAGGGCCTGAGTGTTACACAGAACCGTGCAATTATTCAGCCTGCCATGAGGTTATAATAATGCACACACACACTCGCAAACACATGCACGCAAACACACACACGCTCGCAAACACATGCACGCAAACACACACACTCAAACACATGCACACACATATACATGCACATAAACACACGCACACACGCACGCAAACACATGCACACACGCACGCAAACAAACACAGACACACACAGGCACATGCTCATCCACACATAGACACACACATACACATACACACACAACACAGACACACTCAAACACACGCACATAGACAGACACACACACATACACTCTCGTACACAAAAACACACACACACACACACACATATACATACATCAATCACTCAGTCAGTCAGTCTTTCATTCACTCATTCAGACATGCAAACACACATACACACACTTATTGGGGATAATAAAAAATAAAAATAAAAAACCTGGCCATTAACGCAAAAAGAAAAACTGTTTTGTAAAATACTTGGGCACCCCCATAATGTCAATGCAATGAATCGCAAAGGCTTGGGGGGAATATCTCTTTTCTGTGGAGACTAACTATTAAAAACAGCATGCTCAGCAGCTTCATAAACAGGGCCCGTTCCCAAGCCTTGCCTGACCTGCGAGGTATCTCTGTTTAATCAAGCAGCTTTGTTTTTTTTTTTTATTAAAGCCGTAGCGCTTTGTAATTAAGCAGTTGGTCCTGCAGGCTGTCTTTTGAAGTGAAGCCTGCGTTCAAGCTCTCCGTCGTTGCTTCCTCACGGGGCATCGAGCTGGAACTGCGGCAAACTGCGGCAAACTGCGGCAAACTGCGGCAAACTGCGGCAAACTGCAGCTGGCAGCGTTTGAGCGGGCTTCGGTTCTGAATTAGACCGTTTTATCAGGAGAAAGAGCAGAGGCCCACGATAACTCAATCCTTTCCTTTCACCCTAGGCTATGACTGCGAGACAGAGACAGACACAGACTGTCCAATCCCTTACTTGCTCGCTCTCTCTCTCTCTCTCTCATACAGGCACACACACACACACACCCACACTCACACGCACACACAGGAACAGGCACAGGCACGCACACACACACTCGCACGCATCGGCACACGCGCACTCCAGCACCCCTCGTACATTGCCGATCTGTCGAGGATTTTAAAATCCCATCTGAGTTCCATAAAATTCCACCCCTGAACTGATTAGTAAGTTTGGAAAGAATTTTCCTTTATTTAGAAAACAACAGGGCAATTAGGATTAGCAGAGAGGCTGAGAGAGGGAATGGGAGAGGGCAGTCTTTTTGTTTTGTTTGTCTGTAAAACCGCAGGGAGATAATTTAGGGATCTCTGTGGTTCATCTCCGTCTGTATCTACGTGACAGGGGGCTTCCTGTACTGTTCGGCATGAATCTAGGGGCAGGGATGCAGTCCGCAACAAAGCTGCTTGTTCTGTGTGATATCCTGGAATCTGCATATTCAGTACCTTCAAATAAAGTATACGCATTATGATTCAGATAAAGATGATGCTGATGATGATGATGATGAGGATGATGATGACAGCGATGATGATGCTGATGGTGATGATGATGATGATTTTCCTCTCCTTCCCTCCTTTGGCCGTTTTATGCAGAGTCTTTCTCTCTCTCCATTTCTCCTCCTCTCTCCGACTGTGTTTTCATTGGCCCTCAGGCTTTCCACTCTGGACTGACAGAAAGACGTCTCTGACGTTGTCAGTTTGGCCCTGAAAGCGGATTCCACACACGCGCACACGTGTGAGGTCTGTGCGGGGGACCTGTGTCAGACAGCGCTCATTAGGACCGTGAGGACGGGGCAGGTCGCAGGAACCCGGGTCACCCCGCCTGGGGTGGGTGCTTCTGCCCCGGACCCCCAGTGGCGCCGGGTCCGATCGGATCGGCTCGGCTCGTGTTCTGCCAGCCGCGATATTTTCGCTTCCACCGCGACGCGCTCAGACAAACGGCCAATCCCGGCTCGCTCTTCCAGCCGAGTCAACAGAAACATCGCTTAGCAGGCGCCACGCGTCTAAGAGAAGGACATTTTTTTTTTTAAAAAGAATAAACGTGTGCCAACACCCCCACTTCTGCGCGATGAATAGCTCTCATAATGCCCCAGCCGTCACTTCCCCGACCACAAGCCATACATCTGCTGCGCCCAGGAAATCGATATTTACTGAGCCGCATTCATAATTCATAAAGAAGAGAAGAAGAAAAAACCAGCCGCTGTTTAAAGCTACTTCCACAGGACAAATTCCCACTTGAGGGAAAAAAAAAAAAAAAAAAGGACATGACAGTGATGGGTCGATTTTAAACGGCTTTTAATTAAGCGTAAAATTCGCGAGTCGGAATTCCGAGCTAGCCGTCCATTGTTCGTGTCGCAAATATGATAAACGCTCGTTAGGCACGTCAGAATCCCCCCAGCTAGGGAGAAAGGGAAGAGAGAAATTGCCGCTGCTGTCTCTCGCCGCCGCGAGGAGGTGACGGGAGAGAGGAGGAACGCCCGGGGCGACGTGTTTCTTCCCTTCCCATTCTCTCAGGACAGGTTTGTGTCAAAAAGAGATTAGCTCCTGTAAAGGAACGCCGGGGCACTTAGACTACCTGTGGGCCCGTCAGTGTCTGCTTGTGGAAGGGGGGGGGGGGGGGTGGAGGGGGGGGGGGGGGGGGAGGAGCAGGTTTGGGTGGTATATGCACTGCGGCACGTGGGCCTTGTCGATCTGGTGGCTTGCTTGGCCCCCCTCCCCCCCAAATTCGGGACACACCCATGCCAGGACACCAGCTGCAGCTTATCTGGAAGCTGAGTATCCTGGCGTGTCTGTAGCAGATGTGTCAGGACGTGCTGACGGAGGTCAAGGATGACAACACGCACACACACGTATTCACGCACACGCACACACGCACACACACGCACGCACACACATGCATGCACGCACACGCACACACACACATGCATGCACGCACACACACGCATGCACACACACGCACACACACACATGCATGCACGCACACACACGCATGCACACATACACATGCATGCACACGCACACACACATGCAGACACACACACATACACACACACGCACGCACGCACGCATGCACGCACGCACACACACGCACACGTACACATAAACTCACACCTACACATGCGTGCACATGCATGCACATGCACACACGCACACACACAAACACACACACACCTCCCACCGCACCCTTTCGGGGGGTGTGCCCTTTTCCAAAATATGAATCATTCAGAAAGAATGTTTACATCCCCTCCTTGCCACCAACTCCAACCCCACCCCCCCTCAACCGCCCAAAATAATTAATGAAGGAGGAGGGTTGGGACAGACATGTGGAGACAGGGGGGGGCCATCGCCCGTCATACTCAAGGCCAGGTGTTTCGGGTGGGGTGTGCATGCAAACCACACTGAATACAGATCTGCAGATATGTGTTCTGTGTTTTTTTTTCTTTCTTTTATTCAGTCCTTCAAATAATCAGCACGTGTGCAAAAATTCCGTCCAGGCTATCACTCTAACCACAACACCTGGGTTCGGACATATAAACATTTGCAGGCAAGGTACAGCGGTTAATTAAAATTTTTTGCTGCTTCTTCTCATCAAGCACCTGTTTGGGAAAAGTCTCTGCCATCTAAAAACCGGGGGGGGGGGGGGGGGGGGGGGGTGGGGGGTGGTTAGCGAAGGGGGGGCTTCTGTCTCATCGCCAGGACTATATGCACAGAAAACGAGACCAGTGATCCTTTATGAATTATTGATAAATCTCATCTGCGATGGGGAGCTCAGAAAACAAGGTCTTCTATTTCCATGGGATTTTATTTCCATGTTTTCTGCGCAAGGTACTACATTTCTGACTCAAACACGCACTGCCTCTGATGTGACTCCATGAATCTGTAACATGAAGGCCTTTCTGTAGCGCGTCTGGCAGACTCCACGTAAGTTCATGCACGCGACGGCTTCTTCAGCAAGAGGGAACGCTGCCAGATTCTTTTGCTGGCACCGATCCAGACCTTGTGTTTACTCATGATGCATTTTATCTGGGTGGAATGCTTTGCAAAAGGACTCGAATATCTCCACCCCCTCTAAAGTTTTAGGGAGTCTGCGGAGAGGAGCGAAGACTTCCGAAAAACCCGATTGTCTGCACGAGCACGCTAGCAAATCTGATCAAGACGCTACTGCGATAAGTTCACCCGTTATCCCTTAAATCATTGCGTCTAAAAATAGGCCCCGCTACACCACACCGCGGAAACCGACTCACGTAATTAATATATTTTACACTCAAACTTTTTCGCTCTTCCATGTCACATGCAAGTCCTTGTTTTTCTGACATTGGACTGTGAGTCCCCCTTTCTTTTTGGGTGCTGTAGAAATCCTCCCTGTGAGACAGGTTGACTCCCCATAGGTTGGAGCTCAGACAGTAGAACCCTAAGAGCAACACGGTGCATTGTGGGAGTTGGAGTCTGCGGTATGGTTCCTGTCACCACTCCCCCCCACCCCCACCCCAACCCTCACTGCCCTCACTGCAGCACATGATATTGTTGGAGTGACAGTACAAAAGGAAATAAATAATATTCGTTCTATTGAAAAAGAAGGGTAAAAAAAAAACACGTATTAAATTAACCCCAGATCTGGATCAAATATGTGTTTTGAAAAGCTTTTACTCTTTACACGCATGCATAATGTGGAAAGACTTCTGTGGTTTCCTGGTCAGTTTCAACAAAGCATGTCACTGCTCAGAACATATAATCACGTGAAATAATCGTTTTGTTTTAGCATGTTGGTGAAATGACGAGTTTCTTATAAAATGGTAAGTTATCGGTCGAAGTATTGCTGCTGGATCTCAAATAATTATTTGACCCGGGAAATATTTATTAAACTCCAGGGAAAATGTACACTTGGACGTATCAAGACCGCACGGATACAGCTGGCCTGACAAGACGCAGTTATAAAATTCTTGGCTCCATTACCAGACCTAAAGGATTCATTTTTCTCGTAGAAGCCTCCCTGCAGGATGCGTTTCAGTCCTGAATGTTTCACCACAGAGCGATCCAGGTGACTTTTAACCCATCTCCCAAACAGGCTTTTTTGATTGGTTGAGGGGATCAAAGAATGGGGGGGTGAAGAGAATGAATTTGAGTGTTCTGGGAAGTGTCACGGCGGAACTCCCCCCCCCCCCCCCCCCCCACCGCCCGCCCGTCTCGGGGAGACCACTATTAGTGTTTTGATTCCTTCGCTCCGCGCGCGGGTGAGGAACACCTCTCTCGATGGCAGCTGCCCGTCAGGGAGTTGGCGGACAGCCAGGTACAGCAGCAGTTTCGTCACGCGGAACCTTGAAGGCCGCTCGACGAGCGTCCCGTCTGCCGTTTCCAGCCATTTTAACACAACGCCGCTCTCAGAGAGACCCCCCCCCCCTCCCCCCACTCCACCCCACCTCCACCCCCAATGACATCATGATCCCAGAAGAGAAGAGAATCCTTTTCTTAACAAACCGGGTAGACAGCCTCTCTCTTTTTCCTCCAACAAAAGTGCAGGGAGAACCCAAAACAGTCTCGACCGCGCCCTTTTGTTTTCGATACGTTTTCCTCCCACGCTTTGTGCGCCCTTCTCCTTCTGTAGGGGCTTTGACGGTTTTTTGTCCTATTTTGACTGCCTCCCGATTGTGTCACCGTCGTTGGCTGTCGTCGAGGTCTGGAGGCGTCTGCCCGAAAAAAGAGAAAGGGGGGAACCCGGGCAAAGCATGTTTGAACGGAGAAGGAAGAGGGGGGGAAGAAGACTGAGCTATCCCCAGCCATGCTCTTTCTCTCACGACTGCAAATCCAGGGAAGGCCGAGCGAACACTTTCGGCTGGAGAAAAGTTTGACATTTAGCGCGTGCAAGCACGGTCTTGCGCGTGGAATTTTGGCTTATCACGTTCGGTTTGTTATTATCTGCGTATCCACCCACACACGCTGACAAAATACACCGCAGTGCCATAACTTCAGAGGGCTTTCTTCATCAAGGAATCTTAACTATTCCATGCCCACTTAATTGAAGAACGGGGGAAACCAGCCGACAGAAATGATAGCATTTTGGTTTTTTTTTTACAAAAAATGAATTACCTGCTTTAAATTAAGTTGCAACGTGACTCCATATGTCCAACGCCATTGAGAAAATGTTCTTGCAGAACACAACACGTTTGCATTAAACGTCAGTTGCTAAAAATAGCTCTTATGGCGGGCGTACGTTATACAATTTTCTCTTGGGTTATGACATCAGGAGTTCAGATGCCCTCTCACACTTAACGAGGTTCAGATTGTGACAACCGGTCGGATGATGGCGTAGACGATACAAGCTCCCGACCAGATCACGTGACGTAACAGTCGGCGAAGCACAGCGGGCAAAACGTCATGCACGGAGCCACCTCCTGATTGGTCAACGGGAACTGAAACACAGAATCGGCTCGCGTGACCTCTCACACCTGACGAATTCAAGCCGACTGTGCCCAAATTTTGTTGGCACGTCAAAAACCAATCGGGAGCCCATAAGCCAGTCGGATTGGTAGGGAGTGGTATCTTATACCTTTGCGAGCCGTGACCTCAAGACCTAACGTTTTTCTTACGAATCGGTCCAGATCAGAAAAAAACAATCTGCAACTCGTATGATGTACGTCTGCCCATACATTCATTATGCTTTTACATATCAGGACAAAATCCTAATACATCCTGGCTCCTCTGTCTCCTTCAGTTTAAAAACTGAGAAGATAATATCCTTGAAACCTATTATTTTTTTCCCCTTCTTTTGAATGCCAGGATGTGAATTTAGCTTCAGAGAAATGCCAACGAGGGAAAAGAGGGGAAAAACACAGGCGTATAACTCTCTTCTGTCACACACTGATGACAACGGTAGTTAATCAGGCTTTGTTTAATGCGTTTCACATACCATGGAGATAAAGGTCCAAAATGGCTTCCAAGAACAAGATGGGTGTGGTGCATGTTCCTCACCACAGTCGCCTTTGGTAATTAATGGGGGGAAATGTTCCATTGACAAATCTAAGGCTTAAGACAAAAGGAGTCACTACCTCCAGTAACTTGCAGACTTGTGTCTGATGGTTTCAATTATATAAAATTAAGTCTTTTTTTAGATACACAAAGGCCTCTACGAAAAAGAATGAGGTCAAAGAGAGCAATCGTGGTTCATTTCTGGGGGAAAAAAAAAACTTGTGAAGGAATGCATAGTTGTTTCAGGAACTTCTAGTCCTGAGAATCAGGCTAACTTGCAGTTTGGAAAAAAACTTTCCCAGCCAACTATTTGAAATCAAAACCTTGCAGTTCATCGCAGTAACTTCCTAACAGGGTGGAGCCCTGCATATTTGTTGTTTTTTTTTTTTTTTTCTCAAAGCATTTAGTCCGTGTCAGTGAAAATACAAGCAGTGGTCTTATCGTGGCTGCTTTAAAGCCTTCCTCCCACTGCCTCTAAATTCTGAGGAGGAGACGCGTCAACCTTCGGCAACAAGGCCGGTGTTATTCTCTTCGACGCCCACAAATCAGCTCGCGGGACAGTCTGCCAGGCAGCCCCCCCCCCCCCCCCCACCCCCCCCTTTCCTCCGAGCTTCGCGAGGGTCCTCCCGCTCCCCTTGTCTGCCGCTTAGAGTTACGGGCCCTGTACGGAGGAAGATAAGGACGAGATTAGTCCCCGAAGCTTCTGCTTATCTCGCCTTTCTCCTAATCATAACAGCCCATCACTTTGTTTCGGGGAGGATCAAATGGCCGGCTGACACGAAAGATTTTCCGTTCTTCAGCTCGACGGGGGCTGCCGTTACCGAGCTCCCGACGGCGAGGACGACGATGACGCTGCGCGCGTCGAACCCAAGACGCTTTCGCTTTCCAAGATATCATATCACACCTCGTATCTTCTTTTTTAATTAACCCCCCCGCCACCCCAACCCCTCGTTCGTCTTGAGATTTGTCAGCGAGGGAGCAGCGATATTAATTTAGAATTTATGGCAGCGGGGAGACGGGGGGGGTGAACACGCAACCCTGTCCCTTCAACACGCTTCCCCCTGCAGCATTCTCGCTGTACTTTCCACCTCTCTCTGATTTCTCAGCCGTGGAATCTTCTCAAATGTTCCGTGGCAGTTGGCACTTCAACTTAAACTGAACAGCTCTCTGCCAGGGACATTGGAGGAGGTGATTTAGGTTTTTTTTTGGGGGGGATTGGTAATATTTCAAACCGAGACAAAATGTTTGTAAACCTCATTTTGGACTGGGTTTGGCGCCTTCATCCGCGTGTATTCCCTGGAGTTCGTACTGAACAAAGTGCCCGGCCACCGCCGTCAGAGGGCTTGAAATCGATTGCGAGCTTCGGGCGCAGAAACGCGCGTGAAATTTTCGAGCGTGAGGCAAATGACTATGACTGCGCAATCCCTTCGGAAAACAGGCCAACGTTCACAACTTCTCGACGCTTGTGCGTTCCCACCAACAGCCAAAGCCACAAACGCCAGCTAATCAAGATCCAGAAAAAGAAAAAATACTAATTTCACGCGTACGTGGAATTAGCTTTCGTCCCACGGCCTCCCCCTGAGACGACACGAGGACCAGTCCAACAGCAGACCACACTATTTCAGCGCCCGTAAAAGTACCGGGATCAAAAAAACATTTTTTTTTTCCAACGAAGAAGCGGGTTCAAAATTCTAAATTTTTGGCAGGGCTGTGCAGATGATCATTTGTTGTTTGAAATATGAGGCGTGAGGAATCAACATGGACTGGTGCATGCCTGCTTTAAAATGGGGGTTGGGAGGGGGCTAAATCTCCTAACACAGGGCCAACTTTCAGCACGGAGATTTGAACGCTAACTCCTCGAGGCTCCAGTGAGCGTCAGTGTCCTCTGGGTTTTGAGGGCTGCCCGACCCTCCCAGGCCCGTATCATTTCACGTTACATCGAGCTCGAGCAGCAACATCAGAACCGGCGGTGGAGCTGGACGGCTCAGCCAGGGATCGCTGCGTCTTTTTCAGGCTCATAAAAATCCCCCCCCCCCATTCCCCCTCTCCCCTCCCCCCTCCCCAATTCCCTCTTTCTTTCCCTGTTGCTAATTGGTGATGGTTATCACGATTTATGCTATTCATGCAAATAAGCGTCTGTTTCCTTCCGCCTAGTCTTCCTTCTGTCTACCTGCATGGCTGCGATTATCCAGCTGTTTTCTCCCCACCCCACCCCCTGCCTGCCCCCCCCCCCATCCCACCCACCCCCAACTGCTGTTGTCGTCATTGCGGGACAAAGAGGGTCATTCATCGAGGGATCTTGCACGCTTGCAAACATCCTCAATCTTTGAGAATGGTAGCGACTGGTAGTAAGCTGAATCCTACCACCATTCACCCACCTCCCCACCGCCCTCCACCCTCCAAACCACTGCCCCACTAGCACCACCATCAAACCCCAAAACATCTCTCTTGGGGTCTGGCAGAGAGAATGCTAAATTCCTCCAGATCCCATGGCGAGCTGGTCTAACGGAGGCCGTGCTGTGATTGGCCGTGGAGAACCCCAGGCTGGCTGAGCGTCAACAGTGATGTCACTGTGGCCTCTCGGCTCCAAATCCCAAACCCAAAACCCAAATGTGTCATTTACTTTTCCGGCCTGTACTAAGATTCCCTCTTTAAACAAAAAAAAAAAAAATGGTCGCAAACAGTCATCGTAAAAACGAGTTGTGACGGGTGGGCAACCAAACTGGCAGGGGCGTGTGCCAACAGACGTGCTGACAGTGGGCCGGATGGGCAGTTTCCCAAACCCCCCCCCCCCCCACCCACGTAGTTAAAAACACACTCAAGTGTAAACACATGGATTGGAGGGTGGGGGGGGGGGCAGCGGGTCAGGGGGAAATCAACAGCAGGCATGTCAGCTACAGTAGGATGAATAATAACTAAGCCCATAAAGTCAGTTGTGGTCAGGGACCAACTGCATTGTGGGACGTGTTTGAATTAAAGCTGTGTAAGTCGCCGCTCTGGATAAGAGCGTCTGCTAAATGCCAGTAATGTAATGTAATTAATCCGGGCAACTGCATGTAGAATAGTGGATGTTCTTCAAATGGAAGAGACAAGATGAATGACAATGTGAAGCAGATTCGGATTATCATCTTTCACATGCAGGCTATGTATTGAGATTCCATAATTACCGGTTCATGCAAATTCCAAAGATATCTTAAAAATCTCAAGTTGTACCGATGTGAATGCCACAGTAGCTGAAAAGCCCCATTCACAGACTAGTGAGTTATTGCTTCAGGTGAATTCAAACTCCTCAATGCAATCAGAATGGAAAATCGTCCAGTTCAATGAGCGGAGAGTCTTTTCTTTTATTATTTATTTGATCCATATTGTTAGCGCTGTTTTAAAAATTCAGTCACCGTGAATCAGTGAATCAGAATGCACATTGGCCTTTTTGTGTTGAGTGCCGGAGAGGCTGGTAATGAGAGAATTGGCTTCCACTCGTGTAGAAACCCAAGACAAGGCCAAGGAGCCATTATTTCTCTCCCATCCCCCCCCCCCCCCCCCCGCGCTTACATTTTCACCTTTCGGGTTACACCACCAGGACCCAATCATTTTTAAACAACTCTTTGGCAGAGAAATGATTGCATTAGGAGCGGAAATTACACACATTTGAGTTCAGAGGTTCACACCATTTTCATGCGAGTTCTGTTATAAAAGGAACCAGAAGAAAAAACGGACCAAAATAATGTAGTAAAGAAGCTGCAATGGTGTTGGGATGGCTGGTCTAAGCAGTCACACCTGCCCTAGGTTAATTAGACCTGGCTAATTAGATAATTGGTTAAGCTAGTTAGATAATTGGCCAGGCTAATTGGACCCGTGAACAAGAGTGGCTGCACCTGTGCGTATCGAGGTAATCAGTGCGCACAGGTTAAATCTGCCATCCCCACCCACACAAGGAGAGCCTCTTTGTCAGGACAGCTTTGAAATCCGCTCCTTGGGTGTAACATCTTGCCAACCTTTGTTTTAAACGTCATCTCCCTGTGTCTCCGTGCTGGAGGGCCCCTTGGAAAGCCACTTCGGTGGCTTGTGGCAGGCTCATTTGTCACAGCTGCGCTTAAAAGGCACATGGTGTACTTCTCTGAATGAATTCAGCCCTGGAAAAGGGTTCGGATGGACTGATCAAGCGTGTTTCTGAGGTGCCAGTTTCCAGCTATTTCTGATTTATTCTGTTCTTTCTGTTTTCTCCGGAGATAATTTTCATATAAATCTTTCATGTTTTTTTTCTTTTTTTCCATAAAAACTTAAAACATTCCTCCATCTTCCCATTTTGGAGGCGTGCTAAATCATAATTTTTGCAAGAACAGCCGCGGGTAGACTATAACCCTTTGAAGAGTAGGTTTTTCGGAATGCCCTTTCAAAATTCAAAACTCAGTGATCTAGAACTCCGTTGCTTTCAGTTACCAATAGTGACTGTTACATCAGCATTAGAATGTTCAGTTAAGAACACGTGTGATCTCACACCTCAAAGGGTTAAATGCCCTGTTCAGAGCAACAACAGTGATGACATCATAAAGGCCCCTGTGTATTTGGTTCCGGATCTGACTGTATCTGCTGCTGATCCATAGGAGGCCAGAGCCATGACCCCATGACCTTATGACCCCCCTCCCCAGCACGAAGCAGACAGAGCCAAAACTGTGCTGGCTCAGATAACCAGCGGGGGACCGGGTTGCGACCCGAATCATCAAACCCTTCGCAGATCAGTTCCTGGAAGAGACTGCTGAGGGTCTGCTCTTCAAAGCCCAAATTAAGTTTTGATGAAGAGCAGTCCTTTGGAGTCCCATGCACCACAGAATCATACACACACACACACACACACACACACTCCTGCACCCTGCTTGTAACACAGCTCTGTGGGCTATATGAGGTGAAGAGAGTCATGGGGTGCAAATTTTGGGGGCTGAGTCTCCATCCAATCCAGAGTTTCACACAGATACATACACACCCCACACAACACAACCCTTTGAGATTTCAAAAGCAACAAAAACTGTGTCTTTTGGCAAACGGTAGTCAAAAGATTTCCTTGTTCAGAAGCATAAAACAAACATGACTGTAAGCAAATATGATACCTTCCTGCCATTACTTGCTATGGATTTTGTTTTGACAGAACAAAATATCCCAAGAAAGGGATTTGGCTTCAGACAGGATCCTTCTCGGTTATATTCAATAAGACCTGGGTGTTCACATTTTGCCTCTATCAAGAACTGGAGTTTGAAATCCCTGATTTACCCTACAGTTCCACACACAACCACATGGTCTACCGGCATGTGATGGCTTTTGATTGTAACCTCTCCTCGAAGCGTTTGTGGCTATTTGAATTTGTGTCTGTTTATACTCACATGTATTTCCCAAAATATGATATACAAAAATTAACGCATAACTCAAATTTCTTTGCTTTCCCCTCTGTTTTACGCAAAACCTTTGCTGTACCACAGAAAATTTGTTGTTTGCTGTACCACAGAAAAATTCTGTAAGACACTCATTTACTTCTTTTGATAATATAAGGCCCAAGGCACAAGTTTCCAATTAATTTGAGTGAGTGAATGATGTACAATGTCTTCTATGCAATATTGCAGCATGGAATTCAGATGACTGCTACATTCTCACCTTGATGGAAGGGTTGCACATATTGCCCAGATAACCCAGATTTCAAACTTTTGTTTCACAGATGGACTTGTGGTGTTCCAAAATCTTTTATTAGTTTGTTACTACAGTACAGATGGGCACCTTTTTTCACTCCAAGACACTCCATCGATGATGTAACGGCAGATGAGTTTGATTATTTATTCGCAAATCTGAGAAAACAATAAGAGGAATGAGTCATGAGGAGAGTTTAATTGTCACAGTCGCAAACCAGAAGAGAAAATAAATCATTCCCTTTGTACAGAATGGGAACGAGGAACGCCTGGTCCCCTCTAATAAGACTAAACAAAGAGGCAGCATTCATGAAATTGATTAGCTTGACTTCGTTCATAATTTGTTGTGCCCAAAACGGCACCCCCCCCGCCCCCCTCATTGTTTCTGTTTGTTACCCCGCAAAATCTCACAATATGCTGCTCATTTCCTCATAAGGCTTTACAAGGGCCCAGTGAAGTGTCACGGTGTCTATAATTACTACAGGCCAATAATATTATGTATGCAAATTAGGCCTTTGTCTTCGCAAGACAAGGAGCTTCGCAAACATCTCAAAATTGTACTCATAAAATGTAATAAGGTCTAAGAAGCTTGCGAACAGGAAAGAGAATATTTGTAAACTGCAGATGTAAATGCAAATACATTCATTTTTAATTGGCGAATTAGTTCACAAAAAGTGTAAGAAGCTGTTCAGCCGTGGCTAGCTTTACCACAGTGTGTGTGGCTAACCGGCTCGCTGATGAATGCATGTAAGGATGTTAGTCATTATGTTGTCAGTTGGCTCACACCTCTACGTACACTGTAGAGACATTAGGATCTTACACTTGCCCGTTTGTGTGCAGCTGGTTCCTGATTAGGCATGCTGCATTGCGACTATGACCACAGAGCCTCCTCTGTGCATCGTAATTGGCAGTGCATTGCTGAGAGATGTGCAGTCACAGTCCCAAACATTTCCTGGTGGCCAGACTGCATCAGGGTCTGTTTGCAAAAGAAGGGCAGCGGCAGCGATTTCGTCTCCTGCCGACAGAGACAGCGGCAAACGAGCAGCACGGGTGCCACGGCTGTGACTCGCTATTTACCACAGAAGAAGAAAAAGAAGATTCTGGGTTTATAAGATGGGGGTGGCGGTTATTGTCTGGATAACACAAAGGAAAACATGGCAGTTGATGAGTGACCGTGATGTGAAAACAAACATACAGACACACACACACACACACACACACACACACACGTACATATACACACGCACATACATACACACATACATACTCTCGCACAGATACACACACACACACACACATATCCACAAATAGATGCACTCATAGACACACACACACATACAAACCAGATGCCCCCCCCCCTCCCCCCCCCCCCCCCCCCCCCCCCCCCCAGCCGTGGCGCAGTGAGAGTCTCAGTTTTCAGGCTGAGATGCTTTGAGTTCCAGAGCAGAGCACATGAAAGAGGACCTGCTCACACACAGACTGCCCAGGGATACGTGCTCAACGTGAGGACAATTTAGCTCTGATGGAAGAGCCGGATCAAAGGAACCCGGGCTGCATAATTACGCATTCCCCAGCAGAACTCTGTGCCATTCGATGTGTGGGCCAGGCCTCCGGACTCCGGGGGGGGGGGGGGGGGGGTGGGCGAAACTAGTCAGGGAGTTTGAAAAAAAAAATAATAATTTGTGTTTTCTCTTCAATTTCCTTCAGTTTGAACGTCGACTTGGGAGAGGGCAGCCGAACGCAGAACAGCGCCGAATCCAAGCGAAGCCCATTTTTTTCCTTTTTTTTACAAAACCGTAAAAATGCGTTCGCCCTCCCATGAACGTCTGTCTTCGAGATCGGGCGCAACGGGAACGAGAAGTCACACGGCAAAAAATGCGAGCTATGATTTTCTTTGTCGAAACGGCGGCCATCTGTTTATTAGCAACGTGAAGGCTGGCGGTGGCCTGGCCAGAGCGTTCTGGCAACTCCGAGCCCCCAGGCAAAGACCGAGATCGACGGCACCGCGCCCCCACCCCTACTGAGCTCAGATTCCTGTCTGAGGCCGATAATATTTCACAGACAATCCGTATGTCGCAGGTACCTAGAGAATAAGGGCGACGTGATTTATAGCACGCCGGCTGGCGGCAGCATCGCTGGAGTCTGCGCTATTACGAGAACGTCAACGCCGCCATTTTTTTTTTCAGAGAGCGCGGCGGAGCGAATGTCGCCCGCTACGTGAATGCGGCTGACCAAAGCTGAGTCACGGCCCAGAACTTTTCACATGAGAGAGTGGATTAGAGGACTCAGTTTCCCATGAAGCAGCGCTTTGTTCCCACGAGGCAATCGTCAGCTCCCCTTAAGCAGATGCCAACTAAGAAAGTTTTTTTTTATTTTTATTTTTTTTAAATCACAATAAATTGCGTTGGTCAATAACTTGGGAATTGACTCATGTCGTCTCTTATTGGGACTGGAGTGTTCCGTGGCAAAAATGCGCACGCAAGTTGTTCCGTGTAAAATCGACATAAGCAGAGATTCCGGAGATTCCATTTGAGTCATGTAAATACTATTAGAGAGGGTTTACCAATAGCTACAGTAATAGCTGATTCAACGTGAGAGGAATTTTGCTGTCAGTGAATGATAATATTGTTAGTTTTGAGTTTCAGCTGACGACTCACAGGACAGAAATCCCGTTACATGCTTCGCTTTTGTCGGACCGTGCGTTGAGCTTAGCGGTTAAAACATTTCTCGCATCGCACGTCTCTGAGGCCTCGTTCAGAGATTCACAAAAAAAGTCTTTTTTTTTTTAACGCCTCTCCCTGTGCACGCTGTGTCTATTTTTCCCGGGTTTTATGTTGCGTCTAGACATTAATGAGTACTTGTGTGTCGCTGGACCGACAGGCCCATTCATCCTCCCTGACTCGTCTGACACCTCCTGTAAAATAATACGATAAATACGCGAGCTGGGCTACTTCCCATTAGCATTGCGCTAGCGAGCCTTCAATGAGCCTTCAAAAGCGATCGGAAAGAAGCACCATTCACAAAAATGTCATCGGCGCAAAGTGCTTGGATATATTGGGCATTTGAGTTATTGGACATGCTGAGAATAGCACACACACACACACACACACACACACAGAGACACACACATAAAATGCGCATTCATTGTTTGTGTATCCAAAAATCACCTGTGACTATCAAATGAAATTGTGTGTGTGTGTACTTGTGTGCATCTTACATGTACATCTTGTGCCTTTTACTAAATATTTGTCATAATACTCTTTATGGCAGACCCATCCTAAAAGCAAGTGTAGGGTGACGGTGGCAGAGAACGCACCAGGTGGCGCATCGGAGAAACGTTGAGAAATCACGGGAGGAACCAGACTCCATAGGAGGAGCTGATCCTCCTTTGACCGACTCGGGATTCATGGTGACTAGCGTACGTTTGAAAATAGAAATGAATGTGCCACAGGCTTGTGTGTGTCTGTGTATGTGTGTACACTGCTGCCATATCTTCAGACCCAGGCTCTGCCCTTAAGTTCCAAATGGAGACCATGTCAGACATGGTGATCATTGATGTCTGGTGTTGGCCGTTATTATTATTATTCGTTACTTCCAACCCTCACATGTGTGGACGACTACAGAACTGCCACACTGACTCCAGACACGCTGACTTTAGACACACACGTTATGGACTACGACACTGACTCTGGACACACATGGGAAGGACTGCGACACTCACTCCGGACACACACAGTACGGCCTGTGACACTGACTCCAAACAGACACGGGACGGACTACAATACTGACTCTCGAAACACGCGGTACAGACTGCAACACTGACTCTGGAAACACGCGGTACGGACTGCAACACTGACTCTGGAAACAAGCGGTACGGACTGCGAAACTGACTCTGGAAACTCGCGGTACGGACTGCGACACTGACTCTGGAAACATGCGGTATGGACTATGACACTGACTCTGGAAACATGCGGTATGGACTATGACACTGACTCTGGAAACATGCGGTATGGACTGCGACACTGACTCTGGAAACACGCGGTATGGACTATGACACTGACTCCAGACACTCATGGGACTGCCTGCCACACTCGCTCTGGACAGTACAAACGGCCGTTATTCCCTCTCCGACTCAAGGCCGAGACGGAGATGAACTGCGCTGATAAGATTCATCAACACTGAGAAAGCCGAGCTGTTGGGGGGGGTTACTGAGTAGGTGGCTTGCAGAGCCCCCCCCCCCCCCCGCCCTCTTTAGTGGTGACCCCCCCAAGCAAACCATGAGTTTGGCCTCCATTCTCATCCGTCTCAATAGAACAATTGTTGAAGTGCCAACATTTAGTTACGGAGGAAGCGCAACACAGCCCCGATGGTTTGAGGCAAGAACTGAGATTTCTATTGTTCTGTCACCAGTGTGTGTCCGGGGAATTGTATTTCTCAAAAACTCTCCGGGCAAAAACCCGTGCATGGATATGAATTTCATGTTTTTTTTTGTTTTTTCCAGAACCCCCCCCCCAAAAAAAAAAAAAGTGAAATTGCATCACTCCAGTAATACAGGACCAGATTGTGCTTCAAAGCCTTTTTAGACAGAAAAGGCGAGCATCGTCAAATTTAAACAACATGCCTAAAACAATGTCGCTGGCTTTCGCAATGCTATACCTCACATCGTTCCTGAGGAGTGGAAAATTCGGCGAATGTGTTTGAAGGACTTTGTGGGGAGAGGCTCGCCTGTGGCACGGCCTTGAATGAAACAGGTGGCCTCTTCCGAGAACAATGTCCCGACACTCCCGTTAAAATCCATTAATGGGCCAGAGATTACGGCCCATTGGTGGGGTCTGGTACAGGCGGCAGTGTTTGTGAGGTTTTTTTTTTTTTTTCCCTCTCCGTTTAGACACCAGCGAAAGAATAAAGACAAATCCCTCTTTTGTGAGTCTTTCGCGGAACAGGTGACAGAGTGTCTGCTGATCTCCATTTCGCCGTTTAAACCGATTGGCGGCGGAGATCAAAATGGTGGGGTGGGGTGGGGTCGGGGGGCGGGGGGGGGGCGGGGGGGGGGATAGGAGGGGAGGTGAGATGAGTCAGCCCAAAGGTGCTTCATCGGCTCGCTTTATGGGCCTCCCCCCAAAACATTGATCGGACAAAGCTTGAAGTAAGACTCGCACAAGGTCCCCCCCCCCCCCCCCCCCGCCCCACCCCCCGACCCCAAACACAGGGGGTGGAATCGAGTTTCTTATTTACCCTGTTGGCTTAAGAGAACCCGTGACTGCACACATCTGTCAGCGCGTGCGTTTCTTCCAGTGTCACAGAAAACACACACACAACCCTGACTGTTTGTGCTCAGGATTTAGAATTTAGCTCCGGTTCAGGCCGATAAACGAAAAACCCACGTGCTGACAAAATGACTGTTATTACTGTTATTAACGTTATTACCAGTAGCTGTAACGGTACTGGTCGGGCTGCGGTCCAGGGATCGTGGGTGACCGAAGAGTCGTCTCTACCCGATGGTGAGTAAACTTTAAACTCGTAAACGTATTTCAGAGAATCAACAATAAAAACTTGGGCCTTTGGAGAGCCAGGAACACTGCTGCCGGGTCCAGCTTGCACACTGCTGGGAGGACTATAAAAAAAGCAACACAGATGTCGACCCATCAACAAAAAAACGCACCGCGGTCAAATTAGTCCAATGTTTTTTTGTGGCCGGCACTTAATGAATCTATTTTTTTTACTTATTTAGTATTTCTTTTTTTTTCATTTTTCGAAAAATATTCGAAAAACAGGTTTACTCGAATCTGTGTGACACTGAAGGTGGCTGACCTTCCACATTCACTCTCTCTCTATTGTGTCATTCTTCTGCACACGGGCGGTGAGGGGATGGGGGGGGTGTTCTGGGTTTTTGGTGGCTGAGAGCTGGCAGTGGGAGGGAAGCATTAGGTAAGAGGGGAGACCCCTCACAGGCTCAGTGGGTGACCCCCGTTAAAGCTGATCCAGAAGGTGGGGGGGGCGTTCTGGGTTTTTGGTGGCTGAGAGCTGACAGTAGGGGAGAGGTTGTTGTCGGGGGAGTGTGGTAAGAGGGGAGACCCCTGACAGACCCAGTGGGTGACCCCCGTTAAAGCTGATCCAGAAGGTGAGGGGGGGGGGGGGGGCTGTGAGACCAGCTGTTGGGAGTTAGCGCTGCCCTGGATCTCTGCCTGTCTTCCCCGGTGTGTCAGGGGAGCGTATAAATCATTAGAGCCAGGCCTTGTGACAGGCCAGCGCTAGCCTGCTCCCAAACTCCAGCTGCCCGTGGCACGGGGGGGGGGGGAGGCTACGGCAGGGCCCCGCACTCTCCTGTAATTCAATTTGGAAAGCCAGCACAGCCCCTCTCCCCACCGGGGCCGGCCCAGTCTATCCCCACTGCCTAATGAAATTATAATGAGCACCTTGACAATGGAGGAACAGGAGTAAACTGCAGCTCACAGAGAGCTTTTATTACAGAGTCAATGGAGGAATGGCAGGGAGGGCTCACACATCCAATGCATATATACACACACAGACACATTCACATGCACGCATGCACACACACACACACTCACACACGCACACACACGTACACACACACACACACGTACACACATATCCACATACACACATGCACACACATACACATGCACGCACACGCACTCACACACACAGGTACGCACACATACATACACACACATAAGAGGTATGAGAGCCAGAGCTTATTGTGGGAACCAGAGGTCTCCTGTCCCTCCCACACACACACACACACACACACCTCTGCACACAGTAGGCCCCTTACTGCAGGGGTCCCCAAATCCGTCCTCCTGCTCCCCCCTCCGACCCTCCCGCCCTCCCTCCCTCTTTTGTATGCTCCGAACACAAAAACATAACAATCCCCTCACACACACACACACACACACACACACACACACCCCTCCCTCACACACAGCCCCCTGCTCTCCCACTGACAGCCAGCGAGCACGGTCCCCCCCCCCAGAACCCCGCAGCATTAAAAACCCGCCAGCTGCCTCGTCTGTGATCGTTACCGTGCGAGAGGAGCGAGAGTCGTTCTTTCGCACGCTAGGCCAGAAATTCCGTGCTTCGTCCAGCGAGGGCCGAGGGGCTCCGGCTCCGAAACGGAAGATTATGACGGGCTGCGGTGCGGCTTCTCCGCAGATTGCGGCAGTTAAACTGTAACAGTTACGATAAGATAACAGGGCGTAATGCCGGTGTGAACCACATTCTCTTCATACAGCCGGAGATAGATCCGGGGGAAGAGGCTCTGCTGATACGCATGAACTGAGTGACACTTTCATAATTGGAGGTTTGCAAATTATGACCCTTTTTTCATCCTCGAAAGTAAACTTTACGGCGAATGCACGCGCCTGTGACACGACAGCCGATATCGAACGTTAACAAAACTACTAACTACCTCTTCGCCCCCACAGGCGTTTACTCAGAATCACAGCGCTGCCTGGGACTGCAATTTATGTTTCAAGAAGGTTTTTTTTTTTTTACGTTTTTTTTTTTTTTTTTTCCCAAGATTGACTGAGAAACAAGGATACACACACACGCCTTCGTGAAGACCTGTCACGTCGTCTTAATGACTACACCGCGCGATGACAGACAGGCTGGACGAGGGGAAAGGCGAAGTGTGGACCGAGATTCCATTAAAAATAATTACGGCAGCTCGGGTGTGACCGCCGCCGTGTCACAATCGAGATACGATTTACTTCCCTCAGCCGTCGCTCCCCAGACTGACATACCTTGTTTTCTTCGTGGAAAGAGACAAAGTGCATGTAGAAGCATGTCACACGCTATCAGACTTACCTGTACACAGTCAGTGCACATGTGACCCAGTTCGGAGAGCTGGGAAGCAATAAAACCAAGGGGTGCAATCCTGATTTTGTGGCGCTAGTTCAATATCTTCCAAATAAAAATATTTATTCGCAGAATATTTTTATTTGGAAGATATTGAACTGACGTCACAGAATCAGGATTGCGCTAAAAGATCTTAGCCGATCGTTAATTACGTTCGGCAAATATGTTATTAAGTGTTTATGAATTGTTAATAAGCACCTATGACTTGAATCATGAACCATCAATGTAAATTATTAATCAGGTATTTCATACTTATGAAGGTTTTGAGAACAGTGATTATTTATGAACACCAAATAAGACTTACCCGTTTTTTCATTGCTTATAGCGTTTGACACAATATTTATCGAAATAAGAAATAAGGTTTCACTCTTATTTACCTTTAATCGTGTTAGAAAACTGTTGTCACAGACTGAGATATCGCACACATATAAATGGAGTCGGGTACATAGAGGTTTCTTATAATGACTGAATGGCACTTTTTTTTCATACCACCTACAAAGATAAGCCAGAATCTCTTTTCTTTTTGTTTATTTATTTAGGTGACAAACATAAAACGTGTGTTTCCTGGGCGACTTGACAAAAAAGTCCAGACCCCGTAAACCGTCTGTCAGGCCGACATGTAAGCTTTTCTGCATGCTGTTTTCGTTTCCATGCTCAGATACTGTTGATTTAGGCCTTGTTATCATTATGTGTTTAAATGTAATTGTCCATGGTTTGTTTTGTGGAGAAGAAAGCTGTCGGGTTGCCAGTTCTTCCAGCGATCCCACACACAAACCTACAAATCACAAACCGCATGATACTTTAAGCCTCCACTTTTTTATGGGTTGGGATTTAAATTTAGGTACAAACTGTCCAGAACAATACCAACTCCAATTTGGAGGTTACAGCATCGTACAAAACAACAGGCCATTAATTATCGTTCTCCGCTATTAATAGATTTTTTAAATTTATATTAAAGATGAGCTGACAAATACACAGTAAGAAAATGTTGTGTTTATTATAACTGTATCTGACAATATTTAAATCCAGGCTGGATTAAATGACTATATCAGTGGGAAATCTACACTGAACGTTTCGCCTCGTACACAGAACCAATCGCGTCTTGCGTCTAACAGTCAAGCTTGTCTGTGGCAACGTGTCGGCTGTGAGTAGCCGCGGTAGAGAGCACAAGCGCAGTCCGTCAACGTCAGAGGTGTTTATGTGAGATTTAACACCAGTTCTGCAAGCACCCCGACACCTCTTCTCCAAACAGCCTACCGGGTGTTAATATGTTAGCGACTCCATCGCTAGGAACCTCCCCACGAGAGTGGCCCTCGCATAGATCCAACGGCTCTCCGGCTAAAGTGAAGGACAGAGACATCTTTCCCTGGAGGCCGGTAGTGCTCCTGGCTTTCATTCTTCCCCTCCAATCAGGGACTGGGATAGGCCTGGGACACCAGGTTGAGTGGAAGCTCTGGCCAATCAGTGACATGAATAAATGCATTACCTATCAGGTAGGACTACAAATTTTATTATTGCTGGGGGGGGGGGGAGTCCAGACCTGGGCCAAGTTAATACTGGAAATACTTTACCCTTTTATAAACCAGTGAAAGTCCTCCGGATTGCTGCTTTTTAAAGAACAGTTTTTAAAGAATTATCAAATATATATTTGTCATTAATATCGAGAACAAAATTCTTATTCTTCTATGATTGTCGATGTCATGTGCCAATCAAGATTTTAGGAGGAGATTTTACTGCCATCTGAATAGATACAGTACTTCAAGACCGTATGTGTATGACAATCCGGTCTAATACACAGCAGATATAAACACACACGCACAGACACACACGCACAGACATGCACACACACACACACACAGACACACACACACGTACACTCAAAGACACGCACACACGCACATGCACACACACACACACACACACACACACACGTGCGTACGGACGCTAATACACAGCACATATAAACACACACACACAGACACACACGCACACACAAACACACACAGACACACACACGTACACTCAAAGACACGCACACACACACACACACACACACGTGTGTACGGACTCTAATACACACATGAGACTGCGGGGGAATGCACACTGCGGCTGGCCGTTTCCAGACCTCTGATTGAATTGGCTTTCGGGTCAATTGGAGGCGAGGACAGCTGGTGACAGATGGCGAGCTCGCCCGTCCCTGGAGTGGGGCTCCTGCGGACGTGGGGCCAATCAGAGGAGGGTGATTGACACCGTAGCTAGGCAACCTGCCAGCCTAGTCACCCAGCCAAGACAGCAAAGTCAAAAACCCCATCCCAGTTTGAACTGCCGTGATCTCCCATCGTCCTGCTGATTTTCTTTTTCTCCTCCTCCTCTTCCCCTTGCTTGGTCATATTCTGCATGTTGTTAAAATATTTTCCAGTACATTTTATTACCATGAAAAGCGATACCTTTAGAAATCACACAGCGCCTGTTTTTTTTTTTTTTCTTTTTTTTTCATACTCTCAAATTTCCCTTCATTGGCTGTGGAGATTTTGAAAGTGCAACTTCAGTCCCAAGGTTCCATGTCAGTTGCTTCAGAGTTAATGAAGGGACAGATGTAAGTCTTTGCAAAAAGCAGGCAATTGCAATTTCGCAATTTTTTTCTGACATCATTTTTAATCGTACCTTACATCAAAAGCTTTCGAATATTTCTTTTAACTGCTTTGGCCGGTCTTGAATGACCCTTTGTGAGTTTGGGCATGTCAGAAAGGAACAAGGAACTCCACCCTTTCCTGGTACTGGGCCAGTTCTTCCATTTCTCTGGATCCAGGCGGCCAGACATGAGAAGTTTGTGGATTATTTCCCCACTCCACCTACTCCCTTGTTACATTACTCAATTCTCCATCTAAAAAAATATACTGTACATGGGATTTCCCCGATCCATTATTTAACACTGAAAACTATATTTTTCGAGAAGAAAACATATAATTAACCAATGCAAGAAACATTACAGAATTCGTTAGATTGTTGAGGTCACACATAATTGCTTCCAACATGTATAGAACGACCTTGTATAGGCATGTTTTGTAGAGATTTCAGCATTTATAGTGAACGCCTCCCTCTGTTCTTAAAAAATAAAAAAACAATAGGTTTGACATCCATTTGTTGACACAACAGAATGCTGTTTTTACAAACCTCTTTATTGGTGTTAAGAATGTAAATATTGCGTGGGTGTTGTATTTTTAGAAAGAAGTGTTTTCATCTACCTAAATTAAGCTCGTTGTTTAGCCTTGACTCAGGGAGACTCTTAAAGAAATCACTTTGGAGAGAGAGACTGAGACAGAGAAAGAAGGAAGAAAGGAAAGAGGGAGATTGAGAGAGAGAGAGAGAGAGAGAAACTGGAATTGTTTCCCTGACGTTGCCGCAAATCTGTGTTCAGCCTTGTGCATTTCTCTGGCCGGTCTTCAGTTAAGCCAGAGCAAACTGAGCAGTCCTTTTGTCTGTCGGCAGTCTTCAGAAATCAAACAGCAGGTCCCGCTTACAGCCAAGATATAATCCATGCCCTATCAGACGTCCTCCGGCTTGCCTGGAGTTTGTTTTTCTTGAATATAAATACTTGGAGCACATGAAAAGCTGGGCCTTCCCTGTCGGTGGGCCTATGGGTATGTCCCTCTTAGTACCCATAGGCCAAATACTCCTGGACTATTGGTTCCAGGCACTTTTTTTTGCCTAGCAACATAAAAATCGTCTGAATTAAAAACAAGCAGGTCAATGACAGTCTTCAAGTTGGTTCATTGAGAATTTTTAAATATATTTTCTTTTGGATGACTGACTCTTTAAAATATTAAGCAAAACAACAACAACAACAACAACCACAACAACAAAACTATCTGGCTTAGCAATGACATTTTTTCCTTTAATAAAATAAATCAGGACCTCCACCAAAACAAAAGTGATATCTGGGAAAACAAACAGGCCAAGTAGCGTAAGGTCAGAGAGCAGGAATCAGCTGTGTAAATAGTCCCCCGTCTCGCAAAGATGTTCTAAAGAGGAAACGACGTTCGGAAACCCTGCGAACCAATGGGCTCGATTCTCCTTCGGGCCAAGGCCTCGAAATAGGTGGCATGTCAGTGGGTCTGTTAAAAAAAGAACTAAAACACACCAAAAAACTTTCATAAGATGCTGGTTCACAAGATGAAGACCGATGAAGTTTGGTGTTCTGGTGAAGACTGATGTGGTGAAAGTGTTAACTATTCTCTAAATAAATAAATAAATAAATAAAAACTTTTTGCTTGTTTGTTTTATTGGAGCATCAAAGTGAGTGTGCAAGTCTTTCCTTTTCCTAATTTTAGTGGGTTCAGCAGCGAATGCTTCTGGACGCTCAAGGTCCCAGGGTGGTTGACTTCCTCAACCCCCTCCCCCCCCCATCCTTGTCAGCACCCACCCTAACCGCCCCCACCTCCCCTAGTCAGGGGACACCTCTTTTTGTGCACTTCCTGTTCAGTGACACACCCATGTAGACCCCACCCCCAGGGCAGGGAGGTCAAGGTCCCAGCGGGAGTGCGTTTTTTTTTTTCTTTTTTTTGGAGCGACGTATGAGTCGACAGCAGACGCTATTTGAGCCCAGATAGGGCCAGGCCACCTGTTAACCACAGACCGGGGCGTTGCTCACACCAATTCTGGGAATCGGCCGTCTTTGATGAAACATGAAGATTCCATGGTTAAAAAACTATAGGAAGTTAAAAAAAAAGAAGAAGAATTGTCCTCAAGGCAGCAACACAGTGGTTTACCCAAACCCCAGTACAAAAAGTGCGTGTAGACTTTCATCTTGTGCCTATTGTGCCTTTTTTGCGATTTATGAAAATAGCTCTTGAAAAAGACATAGCCAAAACATCAAGCTATTTGTGGTGTTTCATTGTATGACAAAAATATGTAAAAAAGAATTAAATAAATCTTACTGGAAGATTATTTTGGAGTGTTATTTTAGATCGATCTGTAATTTGCTCTGGATAAGATCGTCTGCTGGATAAATGCACTGTGTAATAAGATGTGCTTTCTGCCTAAAATATTTGAGGTAGCGTGGTGCGTTAGCTCTCTTAGTCTTGACGTAGCACAGACACCATTGTTCTCTGCGCTCCAACACCAAAGCTTTACCCGCAGGAATTTGACAGGGGAGCCCAGGGGGGAGTCCCGAGCCTTCTCTCTCACCGGCACGGGCGAGCGAGACACAGAGCGGGGCACGGCGACAGAGGGAGAGAGGGAGGGAGAGGGGTCCCATTGAGGGCCGAGGGTCTTTTCGAAGCGCCCCAGGGGCCCGGCATTGCGGTGCGCTGACCAGAACATTCCCGACGCAACGCCATCCCCGCGGGCCTTAATTTCGGGGCCTCTCCCACCGCGCCCCATTCAGGACACACGCTCCCTTTGTGCGGGGGTCCCTGGTGGTCACTCTCGCCGCGGGGAAGGGGGCTCACAGCGACCCGTCCGTAGGCTTTTGTGGGTTCCCATTCAGTCGGCAGCCATCTTACGCTTCCAAACCACGTCTGCCTGATAAAGTCTGTGGACGAAGCATATTGCGCCATTTAAAAAAAAATACATTCAGTTGACTTGCACCTCGTACCTCCAGTGCTTTACTCTTGATTTGTTTTGCTTTTTCTTTGTAAAAGGAAACACTTTTGAAATATTAGGCTTTCTCCCTTTCTTTTTTTTTTTTTTGATTTGTGAGGAGTCTCCGGTCGGTCGTTGACTTAAATTACGCACTTCAGCGCCGAAACACGCGCCGAGAGCCAGCGAGACACCACATCTTTCCAGGACGGGAGTTTGAGATCCCAACTGCCGGGGAGCAGCCTTCAGGGGAGCTTGCCCTTGGCGGAGGCCCTCTGAACTCCACCAATTAGCTGATTTGCTCGGCTTATCGGGAGCGTTTTTTTCGGAGGTGTGCCATCGCGCAGCTGGCGCGGCTCGAATAAAATCAGGCGCTGAAGGTTTTATTCGACGGACGTTAGTTATGGCGCCCGAGGCCCATTACCCGGTGTCGCTTTTACGGCGTCGGAAACGGCCGGCCATATGCCCGCGCGGCGCCATTTGCATGAAGGCGCATTAAAAGGACGTTTAAAAGGAGCCTGGCGCGCGGTCGATGGGACGGCTAACGGCTCGCGTCCGAATGAGCGCCATAAACAAGAGTCGTAACGCTGTTGCGTTTAACGGCTCGACGCGCGACGGGGCCTGACGCGGCGCGGCGCAGAGTCGCTAAGGGACAGCGGCAAGGTTTTTGTTTTTTTTTTCTTTGTGTTACAAACGGTTCCTTCTTTGGAAAAAAGTGAACAGTCAGAAGCTCCATTCCAAAGGATTCAAGGGGTTCTCGAGGGCTTGAGGACAATGGGGGAGGGGATTTGGGGGGAGATTATGTACTCCTCAAACGCTTTAGATGATCCAGGCCTCTTTAGTCTTCTCTTAGTCTTCCCCCCCCCACCCCACCCACTCCCCCCCCCCCAACCCCACAGTCCTGAGTCACGATGGGAGCCATTGTCAGCCAGGCCCTGATGGGTCTCCATTCAGTCATCAATGCTATAGGGTTCCCAATTCGACATCTCACTCTCCACCACTCCCAGAATTTAACCTGAAACACTATCCCGGGACACCGGGGAGGCCGCGTGGGGTTAAGGCGTGCACACGTTGCCCCCCCACCGCCCCCATCCACCCCACCCCACCCCCCACACACCCCTCACCCCCCACATCTCTAACCCATTCCCCTATACTCTCTGCCTCCCAAAGTCATTCAGCGCTCTCCTCTTACACAAAAGAATTCTTGAAGCGTCTGTGACAATCGCCCCCCTTCAGATCGTTAGAGCAGAATGATTGGCGTCCAAAGTGAACAGGTTCAGGCTTAATTGAGCCAGAATTAATATCAGTCTTGAGGTTAGGGGGGGTACTGGAACTGCAGATGTTTTATATATTGTCTTGTATCATTTTTGAAAATTAGGTAAAGTTGATAGAAATAGCTGCTTAATTTTTGAATGGTTGTAAGAAGCTTCTGCCATGAGCTGTTCTCTTTATTAAAGGACCAAAATGCTCTTTATTAAATTCTGTTTCATGTTTTACTTTATATACCATTTTGCATTCTCAATTTTCTTCTTTAAAACCACATATCTTGTAGTCTGGACTGGATCAACCCAAATCAGTGCAAACAACCATATTGCTTGTCCAGAGCAGTTATCTTTGATCTGTCATGATCACCAATCCATCTTTTTTTTTAATTCAGTTGCCTTATCGTGGGAGAAAATTATTTTCCTTGTTTTCTGAGTCATTTGACCGTCCAAAATACCGAGCATGAATTTCGACAGTGATCTAAACCAAAAACACCTTCAAAGCGACCGAAGAACACCCAAATCCTTGTGACCGGATCAGTTTTGGGGATGGGCTCAGGATCTCAGGGCAGTTAGTCACCGTGAAGTTTTCATTCCGTGACTAACCTTTCGCGGTTACATTCCGAGCAGCAGTGGGGTGTGTGTGTGTGTGTGTGTGTGCACCGTTGTTACATACACTGTCCAAAAGCCCCTCAGTGTGGCCCCTGAACTCATGGTTTAATAATTGCTGAATAATCCTATAATATAATCCACACCATTGTATAACGTAATCCATCCCAACTGATTTTCTCTTCCCAGCTGTTCTGCTCAATTACTGTGTAAGGCCAGAAATATAGAATTGTTATTTTTGAAGGCTACTGCATTGTGCATTCTAAAACGTCCAAAAAGGGAAAAACTCAAATGATGTAAACTATTACCAGTGTATTACAATCTAGTATCACAGACCACATTTTAAGATTAGTTTTTTTTTTATTGTTTTTTTTTACATTAATTAATTTATTTATTTATTAAGAAATTATTTTTCCATCAAAGGCAAAAGATAGTCAGCAAAAGGTTATGATTATAACAATTTAGATAAGTTTCTAGGAAAGCCTTGGGGGCCATTTTGCATAATGCTAGCATCACCAACACCTCAATTACAGCCCAGATCGCACAGATTTCAGTGAATCCGTGAGAAACTCTGGTTTGGCATCCTGCTGCGTCTTCAATTACTCATCTAAATAACATGGACAACGCGCACCTAGAAGAGGGAGAAGCAGAGACAGTGGTTCTAATTTGGGTGGTTAAGCTTCATTCTTTAACAAGCACGCACATACTGTACACAAGTTTGTGTGGAATAGGTCTTCCTCGCCCTTCAGTGGAGTGTGAGATACTTAGAAGTTTCCAGGAATTTAACGCAACTGCCATTTATTTTTGTATCATTTCTTCGACATGCAGCCAACCATTTATACACCTGCATAATTACTGAAGCAATTCATGCACCTTGTTCAAGGGCACAGCGGTAGCAGCCCGCCTAGGAATCAAACCTGCAGCCTCTGCATTACAAGCCTAACCCTAACCATTTTGCTATAATTCCACCAGGAAATATGTTTTGACTTGAACTGCACTCACATTGCTTTTTTCCCACAGTCTGTAATTTAACCTGTTAAAATGCACCGTAGTTGCCTGCATGAAATTATGGAAATCACCAAAGGAGAAGCACTGTTCTGATACACTGTTATATGATATGAGCTCGAGAAATAAACAAACAACACTGAGAACTGCAAAAGCTCACACTGTTCTATTATTCACTTGAAATCTTGTCCAAAAGCTTTGGCCAGGGACTTCTCTGATTGATTGGTAAGTAATTGATGTCAGCTTGCTACTAGCTATAACCACACTCATATTACATTAATGGGCACGCATTTAAATCTCGTAAATCTTGTGTGTTTTTTTTATTTTTATTGGCAAGTGTGGAAAAAAAAACACTTTTTAAGTGCATCACTTCATTAGCCTGTTCTTTCAGTTTAGGTCCCTAGGAAATGAACAAAGAATTTCTATTCATGACGGGACACTAATCTTTATCAGCGCACTCAATGTACAAGTTTAGGAGGGTTGAAGACGAGGTCATCGCAATACGCTCCCCAAAAACCCCGCCTCAACCACGGAAAAATATGTTCAGCCCTTGGTTTAAACAGCTCTCACTGCAGGAATGTGACTTTCAGCCATGCTCATGTCCGCCCCCCCCCCCCCTTGCCGCACCCCCCACCCTCCCCCTGCAAATAACATCACCACTTGCATCAGGTAATCACTGTCTCAAGACCTTTGAATCTCTGTTGAGCATGCAAAGCAGAAAGCCATAAAATCTGATTTATGGTCCCCATGGTGACACAGCTTACACAAGTCCCGTTTAAATTTTTTTATTAAATATTACTAGGAATTATAGCAGGCAATCAGGCTAATTTTTTTGACCGTTTACTTACAGGACAAAGCTGAGAAGGCTTCAGCTCCACCAGTAAAGTGTTTCATGTTGTTAAAGTGTCTCGTTTGCTCTCAGCTGACCTTCTCTTGCAGACACGACCGTCTCTGTAACTGCCGAATAAAGGCCGAGCTCTTTGAGAGAGACGATCCCAGTCACAAAAACCGTCTCGTGGAAACATTTCAGGAAAGGTTTTTTTTTTATTTTTTATTTTTTAAAGACAAAATGGCCGTGTGAACACGCGCTGGCCCCGTGCTCTGTCCTGCCACTTGAGCCGTTTGCCGTTTCGAGTTTGCGTCTCGTTAAGTTTTTGGGATCGCGGTGTCTCCCTTTCCCGCTTTAGCTGCGTTAGCGCTTAGCGCGGAGGTCGTTCCCTGAGCGCGCCAAAGTGATCGGCCTGGTGCCTAATCAAAACTGAAGACCCGCGAGCTCTAGGCACATTATACGCATATGGTAGCCCTTTTCCCCCCTCTCCAGAAGGAAAACAAAACGAATTCATGATTGCGCTAAGCTGGAGCTTGCGGTTAGCAGGTGGGTTAACTGTGACAAGGTCCAGACCCGAGGATTCTTTTAATTGAACTCACAAAACTGGGAGTTTGGTCAGTGTGTGGGAAACAGACCATTACAGTGACCGGTAAGTGCAGCGTTGTGAGCGTAGATTCTCTTCTGCGACCACACAATGAGGGCTTTTTTTCAACAAAGCAGAATCATCTCTTCTCTCTCTTATGAATCCACTGCAAGGATTTTTCACACACCCAGATCCATTTTGGTTGGGGTGGGGTGAGGGGGGGGGGGGTTGAAGGGAGGAGGGGGGTGGATGTGGGGCGGGCATAAGTCATAAATCATCTGACGAACAATTTTTCATGTCCTAATCCATCCATTTGCGGTGTAGATGAAAATTATTGCGTGTGCTTCGATAATTTAGACAGTTAACTTGCTTTATTTTCCCTCTCCCGCTTCCTGACACCAAAACATCTTAGCCGATTTTCTTTTATGAAGTGGTCTGGTGTAAAGCATTACATAACCATTCTGAATACTTACATAATACCTTCATAATACCTCTAAATGTCTGATATATGGATTCACAAATGTTCCAAAAACGTGCAGAACACCTGACAGGAACTGTGTAAGAATACAGGACAACTGTTTTCGGGTTATATAACATGCAATGCCAATTGTTGCAAGCAATATTCCTGAAGATCTATCCAAAGTAGTTATGAAGCATTATAAAGGCTGTATGTACACTTATGCAGCTGTTATGACAGGGTGCATTACACGGTTAAATAATGCCTTGCAAGAAAAGATTCACCATAGACTAATTGTATTAGTATTTGTTCAGTTCACTCTGGAATAATGTTGTGGTTTCCACTTTCTAAGATTTACAAAACAATTTAAACTCAGTCCTCTTGCACACTCATGATTTCCATGTCTGGAAGAAAAAAAAAATGCTTTGCATGGGAACCCAGAGACATTTTTAAGTGCAGTCTCTTCCCCTTTTGGCAAGTTGTGGTCTTAAAATCCACACAAATGTTTCTTGTCTTGAAGGGAGCCGATGGATTTTTTATTTTATTTTTTATTTTTTTGTCTTTAAAACAAAGTGGAACAGTCGGTGGCGGATTCATTAATACTGACAGGAGCATTTGGAAACAATCATCAAAGCGTCACTGAAAAAAAGCCGCTGCGTCACAAGCAGCAGGACACTGGACCTTTTTTTTTTTTTTTGCCAGCATCAATATTTTCATTCGGGCTTGCGATGACTTTCGTTTGACAACACGTCTGCTTGTAAGTTTCAGAAATCCCCTCAGTGAACAGCAATGAAAGTGCAAGCCATCGCAGTGCACTACTGGACCGGAGGGATTTTTATTTATTTTTTTTACACGCTTCACGCTCCGACATGGAAAACAAAGGGACCGGCAAACGCAAAAATAGAATTCTGTTTGGTTCTCATTTTACACGTCATAAATTTTACGATCCGCTTTAAAACATGCCAGGAAGGAGGTATGCTGAATGAGGCAACGCCATGAACGCCGTTTATAGGTTGCAACTTACATCGTACGGGCTTTTTCCACAGAGCTTTATCCCGTGTCGTGCATAAACTCAGCAATGAGAAAAACTTCCACAGAAACAGGCAACGTATAGGACAATATCACCAAAAAAACTTTCATTTATGGACTTAGGTGAATATCAAAGTTCGGAACGGACAAGCAAGATGCACGCTCCAGATAGGCATGTGATGATGTACGGACGAGAACAAAATGCATTTTACTGAATTTGACGTCCTGAAAATGTGTTTTGTGTCTCAGAACCTCGAGACTCCCACAATCCGAGTCTCTGACAAGGTCCGGGGGAAAAACTCACTTATTGGCCTCCAGGTTTCCTCTGAAGGCTTTTTTAGGCTCAGCTGACAGAGGTCGGCTTCTTGGAACCTGCAACAATTAAGGCTGTTAAAATTGGCGAAAGGTATTTGCCTCCTGATGAGTGTATTTAGGGGATCGGAGTACTTCTGCGTGCTCCGACACAGTAAAACTCCCATTAAGCCATCAGATTTAATGAGACAGCTGAGGAGCCAGAAGGAAGCAACTGTGAAAACTTTATTTTAGGTTTTCAGGACTCAAGTGCGCAAAAAACAAGCTTTCGGGACGTGCCAAATAAAGTGTGCCTCTGTCTAATCCCATCATTGTTTCGTGTGGATCTAGAACATCCACTTGGATTATCTGTCCTGTACTTTTATATTAAACGGGTTCAAGGAATTATAGTTTGACGATGTGTACCTGTACTTTGAGAGTTTCTGTGTAATACTCATTATTCATTATTATTATTATGCTCATCAGTTTGTTAATTAAGTTTTGCATGTTCTCTCCGTGTCCGCGTGGGTTTCCTCTGGGTAATACAGTTTCCTCCCACAGTCCGAAGACATGGAGGTTTGGCTAATTGGACACTCACCCACAGGTATGAATGTGTAAGTGAATGGCGTGTGCTCTGCAATATACAGGCGACCTGTCCAGGGTGTAATCCTGCCTCTCACTCAGTGCATGCTGGGATAGGCTCCAGCCCCCCCCCCCCAGCAACCCTGAGCAGGAAACAGTGGATTAGATAATGGATGGATGAATGGATTTCTTTCAAGCTCATTATGGCAAGAACTCCTGTACAAAACTGAAGCTACCTGAACTCAAAACAAATATTTTTGTTCAGAGGCATCGAGTGTTTTTAAAAGTGAACTGAAAATCACACGAGCAAGCGTCAGCTTAACTCACGATCGTTGTAAGAGAAAAATACAACGGAAGTGATGTCGTGGCCACGTGACGAGGATATTGGCGAGCCTTAGGTTGACGTGCGTTTGGTCAGCTCTGATGAAAAGGGGCTCTTGGTTTGTTTGTGCGTCGCCGAGGCGGTTGTGCCTTGCGCGACGCTAGCGCTAATCGCGCTGTGACGGATTGGAAAATGCCCTGCGGACACTCTGGAAGTCTCGTGGCAGGCACGGCTGTTTTTTCGCTGCGTTTTGCCTCCGCTGTGTGTGAGAACGAACGAAAAGAGAGGAGTTGAGCGGCGCTCCGCATTGAAAAACGGAAATATTCGGGGCCTTTTATAACGGGAGGGATAATTTTAGACTCGGGACGCTTGGAGCTGGCGTGGCGGGGGGGGGGGTATGGGCGAGCTCTCCTGTTCTGAATGAGGGAAAGGAAGGGAGACTGGCTTGTTTGACATTTCCCAGCCGGTTTCTCACATACCCCACCCCCCCCCCCCCCCCCCCCCCACATACCCCCCCGCACACACGCACACACACACACCTTCCCCAGCTGCCTAGCTTAGAGAAGACTGACAGCATGAAGAAGGGGCTAGGGTGTGTGTATGTGTGTGTGTGTGTGTGTGTGTGTGTATGTATGCATGTGCATGTGGATGTGTATGTACGTGTGTGTTTGTGTGTACCTGTAAGTGTGTCTAAGCTTGTTTGTGAGTGTGTGTGTCTGTGCATGTGAGTGTGCATGTATATGTGTGTGTGTGTGTGTGTGTGCATGTGCGTGTACGTGTGTGTGTGTTCTTGTAAGTGTGTGTGTGTGTGTGCATGTCTACATGTGCGTGTGTGTGTGTGTGGGTCCCTGTAAGTGTGTGTGTGTGTGTGCACACACAGGGAATGGAACAGAAGTACAGAACATTCTTCTCCAGTCTGGGCAACACGGCAACGCAAACAGTCCAGATTTTTAATGGACTCCCCCCCCCCCCCCCCCAAATACCGTATCTTCTCCCAGCGAGCGGCACACGTGCCCCTCCCCCCCCCCCCCCCCCCCAGCTGAATCCACCTCAATTTGCGCTCTGTTGACGCTTCATTAGCGAGCCGTCTCGACTCGTTTGCTTAGCAAACACGCCCGGCAGAGCGGGCCGGCGGCGGCGGGAAGCGGACCAGGCCGGCTCGCCGGCCTCCTCTGGAGATCAGAGACACCCGGAGCTGCGCCTGAGAACACAGAGCTCCGGGCCTGAATCCGGGGGGGGGGGGGGGGGGGGGGGGGGGGGGGGGGGGGGGGGGGGAATGGAGAGCCGTTCACCGTGGACATTCACTCCACCAGAAGGAGTCTCCAGCCCAGAATTACACTTCAGTGTTCTAATACCCCATGAACAGAAAATTGGGGGTTGAGAATGAAGTAGGCATAAGAACATAAGAACACATAATGAGGAGGACAGAACACAAGAGTACAAAATGAGGAGAACAGGCCATTCAGTTTATCTAGAACATGAGAACATAAGAATACATAATGAGGAGGACAGCACACAAGAGTACAAAATGAGGAGAACAGGCCATTCAGTCCATCTAGAACATGAGAACATAAGAATACATAATGAGGAGGACAGCACACAAGAGTACAAAATGAGGAGAACAGGCCATTCAGTCCATCTAGAACATGAGAACATAAGAATACATAATGAGGAGGACAGCACACAAGAGTACAAAATGAGGAGAACAGGCCATTCAGTCCATCTAGAACATGAGAACATAAGAATACATAATGAGGAGGACAGCACACAAGAGTACAAAATGAGGAGAACAGGCCATTCAGTCCATCTCGAAAAAGTCCATCACAAAACATAAGAATACATAAAGAGGAGGACAGGCCATTCGGCCCATCTCGAACATGAGAACATGAGAATACATAATGAGCCATTAGCCTAGCATGCAAGGCTAGGTCTGCACTGGCTAAGACTCCACATCTGCAATGACAGGCGCCCGCGGTGGCGCCGACGATGACCGAGCCAAAAACCGATAACCAGGGGCCTTGGCGACCGCCGGGTCCCGCGGGGCCCAACCCTCGTCGTCGTCGTCGTCCCCATCGACCCCCGCCGGATTTCCTCGCCGCGAAAGCGCTCCGAAATTCAAAGAATGCCTGCCATAATAATACGGGGTCTTTCTTCTCTTCCCCTTTCTCCGTTTCCCCGAAGATTTCCATATTAAGAGTTTCGTCCTCCGCGCGGCCGGCCCAGCTGGTATGAGAAGGCGCAGTTTTCCCACACCGATTTATTAATATAATTTTTCACGGTTGGCTCTGGCGCACAGAGAGGGCACTCTATCTTGATGAAGTGAGCGTATTCAGCTAAGGCCGTCACACATCCCTGGGAAAACAGAGAAGCTCATTCGATTTTTTTTTTTTGCCTCCCCTCCCCTCCCCTCCCCTCTCCTCTCCTCCCGCTCTTATTAAGTTAACATTTTTTCAGTGCATGGGCAGCGACAAGCTTTCTCATTCGCTGACTAACCGAGGAAGAATCCGGGGACCGCGGCGACAAGCAGCGGGCTAAAAATGGCAACCCGGGGATGAGAGCAAAACGAGGGCGGAAGGCGCCCGGTTGACGTTCGTTTCGAACCTGAGGCCAGGGGGGGACTCGGGAGAACACTGGGATGATGTTCTTAGCTGACAGGTTGCTCAACACCCTGGGATCATTCCAATCCATAGCGACTCTTCCTCACGTCCTTTCCCCCACTCCATAACTCTACCCAACGGAGGACGCGAGGAAGAGATGCAAGGACAAGATACGAGGATACATTACATTACATTACAGGCATTTGGCAGACGCTCTTATCCAGAGCGACGTACAACAAAGTGTATAACCATAACCAGGAACAAGTATGACGAAACCCCTAGAGAGAAGTACCGGTCCAAGTGCAGGGAACAACCGCATAGCTCAACTTGGACCCTGAAGGTTAAGCTGATTAACACTAACACAAACGAGAACAGCAACAGGATGGAGGAATCACAAAAACATGTATTTGGCAAATGGAACGTCCTTGCTCAGTCAAGCTTCAGTTTGAAGCCACGTCAATTACAGACACATGTGGCACATGTATCCACAGAGCCATCATCTATACATACATACATACACATTCTAAAAAAAATACTTGCGCAAAGGCTGTTTACAATGTAGGCTTCAGTCAACTACAGAGCTGAGGTTCTAGTTATGCACAGAAAAATAGAAGTAATGTACCAACTTCTCCACCCAACAGGGCAACATCATGGCAAGGTTGCCAGGCAACGAGATTTGCAAGGTAGAGGCTGCGGGTTTAAATCCCGTATGGTGTTGCTGCTATCGTAGCCTTGAGCGTGGTCCTTAGCCCGAATTGTTTCAGCGCAAAGCCAGCTGTGCGATAATAAGTTCCCCCTGGATGCCGCTGTAAGCGATTCAAGCGAGTGTCCAGCGCGGTACCAGGAGATTTGCGTGGCCTATTCCCGGATTTCAAAACGCTGTGGAGCAACAGAACTCCAGAATTCACTGCCTTCTGCCTTGGAGGAGTTCCTGGAACTCAAAGTGTGACTTCCACTGATTTTATTCCAAACATAAACTGTCTTCTCTTCACATCGCACATGTGCTGCATAACTCCTGCATAATCCATATCATGAGATCTGGCTGATTTTTGTCCACATTTCATAAGCTTTCGAAAGAAAGGGAACATGGAGAAAGGCTCTAATAATAATAATAATAATAATAATAATAATAATAATAATAATAATAATAATAATACATTTTATGAATATAAGCTAGTGTTCTTCATTTAAACAATCTTAAAGTGCTGTGCAGTTAAAATATGCATTAAAATAAAAGGATGAAGCATACATGAGCAATGATAAAACATGTGATAATTAAACAGTTACAGGACACATTCCAGCACAGACCCATTTATAACCGCAGACACGCAAAGAGGCGGGAGCAAAGTGAAACGGAGAATATGCGCTTCTGTACTAACCTTGTTACGTCGCTGTTACAGGCCTGTCTGAGCAGCCTCAGCCCTAGGCCAGGCGTGTCCAACCATCCATGCTAACGAGGTGGAAATGGCCGGAAATTAGGCCTAAATTTGAGGCCATTTAAATGACATTATCTGCTGACCTTCCAGCAGTTTAGCTGGGCTGGGAGAAGGGGGGGAGAGGGGGGCGCAACATCAAGCCGACGGGGGTCCTGTTTTCCCCCTGAGAGGACCGTGAGAGACCCTCCTCTTTTACTCCAGACAGGCCCTGTAAAACCCTCGCCCCCTTTAACACCTGGAGAGAGCGCTCTGGCCAAAACGCCGGCCAGTGGTTTTCGAGTGTCCTCCCCGTCCCGCCCCGTCCCGTCCCGTCCCCACTTCTGCCGCGAAGAGGGGGCGAGAGAGACGTCTCGTGTGACCCGTCGCTTTTTTTTTTTTCGACATGTGTTTAACAGCACGACCTGCTCCGCTTGCCACGTTTTAAGATTACACAAACAAATCATTCCGGCTCGCTGTGCCCGCCAAACCCGTGCCAAGGGGGGGGGGGGGGGATTGGCAGCCTTGAGAGAGAGAGAGAGAGAGAGAGAGAGAGAGAGAGAGAGAGAGTGAGAGAGAGGGAGAGAGAGAGGGAGAGACGGAGGGAGAGAGAGAGAGAGAGAGAGAGAAACGGAGGGAGAGAGAGAGAGAGAGGGAGAGACAGAGAGAGAGACACAGACAGAGAGAGAGAGAGACAGACAGAGAGAGCGAGAGAGACAGAGAGAGAGAGACACAGACAGAGAGAGAGAGAGAGAGAGAGACAGACAGACAGAGAGAGAGACAGACAGAGAGGGAGAGAGAGAGAGACAGAGACAGAGAGACAGACACGGACAGAGAGAGAGAGAGAGAGAGAGAGAGAGAGCGTTTTTTGGGGGGTTTTTTCGTGCCGGTCTGGCGTCCGTTTCTCACGTTGTCTGAGGTGGCGGGTAACCAGCGCTCTGCGATGTTTGATCCGCCGGCCCCGTCTCGCCCGTCCAGGTCTGAGAATGTTTTCTCTGCGCGGACAGCACGCTTCTTTTACAGCTGTGAATTTATAAAGAAAATAATTAGAGTGGCTATGAAAAATGTCTCCCTGCTGTCCGGCCCAGTCCAGCCCTCCTCCAGGCTGAATACTGGGCCTCACTGTCTCATGGAAAGAGACAAGAAAATTATGAATTTAACTCATATTATATATCATTAACTTAAATCCAAAACGCAAAAAAATACGAGAAGTCGAGAAATAATTAGATGAAACAAACAAATAGTACAGTTAAATTAGCTCATTTATGGCCTGTAGTTTAGCCTTACAGCCTTACAAACGAAACGTTCTCAAAGTATCCTGCTCACTCTCAAACCGAATCAGCAGGACTGCACTGTGCCCAAGCCCTCGCTGGCCATAGCAGTGTGGGGAACGTCTTACTGTATATCTGAGGGTGTCGATAATAGGCTCTTAGGGTAAAAGCCTCTGTCCTAAATAAAGACCAGATTCCCCCGCGCTGGGATGTGCAGAAAGGCCCAGAACAGCTGAAGACGATCTTCCTTTGTCGTTTCCTCACCCCCCTGTTCCCCCTTCCTTCCTCCCCCCCCCCCCCCCAAAAAAAAAAAGTTATTTTTTTTATTTGCTTAACAGTTAGTCATCTGGCCAGCATCACCGACTGATGTTCCCACTGTTGGGGTGGGGGGGGGGGTGGGTTGATATGACGGGTAACCTGAAATAGAGGTACTCTGGGAGAGGTACTCTGAGATGCCCATGAGGTTATTTTGTAACCCCCCCCCCCCCCCCAATCTCCAACTAGCCCTCTCCTCAACCCCTGTTTCAGCTGAGGGATGAGCTCATGATCTTTGGGATACCCCTTCACCGTCCCGTCCCAAATGGGGCTTCAAGGCCCATACCCCCTGATGGGCCAGGGTGGAAACAGGGGAGTCAGACTCCTGTCCTGGAGCACGACAGTGTTTTCTGAATTCTGGCAGAATTTTAAATACATGACAGCTTTTTTTTTTTTGGAACGCCATTAGTGCCTGACAGTTTCCGAAACATATTTAAATTCCGTACAAAAAAAAAAAAGAATAAATTTAATTACAAAGAAAAACCACTCCCCCTCTTTAATTACTTTTTTTTTTGTTTGTCTGCCAGCGTTTCCCCCCCAAATCCTGTTTCTTCGGGTCCAGATGGCGCTGTTTTTTTGAAGTCAGCGACGCGCCAACTCATATTTCCCAGTGTTTTTCTCCACGGCCGGCCAGCTCTCCGAGAGCCCCCTGCCAAAATAAAGGGGAAACTTGTGAAGCCCATCGCACCCTCACGTGTGCGCACAAAAGCCCGTAAATAAAAAAGGGTCTTTATGAGCGCCCACGATTTCGCCAAAGAGGACGAAAGAAAGAGACGTCCCTCCCCAAAGCTCGGAGAGAAAGCTGCCCTGCGTCAGCGTCGACTACGTCACTCGTAATTGAATAAATAACGCTAATTAATCATGTGAACTGTACGGTTTTAATTTCTTTCCTGCCTGATGGTTTTTTTCTCCGACCGTAGCGGAGGGAAACTCTGGTCATTCTCTTTACCGGCAGTTGGAAGTTAAACGTGAGCTCATCGCGCGCGTTACCGGATCCAGTGACAGCAATAACACGTTTTTGCTTGTTTAACACTTGGATGTGGGACGTCCCACGTCCGTGCGGGATCAACGGTTTGCCAAATATCCGCAAACGCTTACCTCCTTCCTTTACTAAAAAAAAGGATCAACAGCCTGTTCCGCAGGAGTCTCGCTTTGAATATTTATCGTATGTTTATATGTTTGTTGAATGTTTGTTTATTTATTGCTTGACGGACGGTAAGTGAGGTCTTATCTCGCAACCTTGTCATGCCTATGATACATCCACCCAACCCCCACGGATGGGTTATGCTAATAAACCAACAGTTACTTACTTGATCTTTATCACAGCCAGTTTCTTGTCATCACAATGTAGGCTACACCGAGCCACCAGAGTAACGTACAGAGCCTGCTTAGTACATACAATCCCTTTATGCGGATGGAAATATACTGAGGCAATTCTGAAGCAACGTACTGAATAATTCAGGCCAAAACCACAAATAATGCATACAGGGCAATATCAACTACTAATTAATATCCAGAAAAGAGTCATCAGATTTTAGACACATTTAAGAACGAGTGACCCCCACTGCTATCATTACAAAGCCCTGAGGTTAATACAAAGAAGAGTCCCCTTAGTCAACTGGTCCTAGGACTCACTGAAGTAAATGCTAACAAAACTAATAATAGACAGTGGCAGGACAGTCACATCCGCCTAGCTTGCCATAAACAGAGGGAATACAAGTAAGCACAGTAGGATAGGCCGATATTTGTATGTACACCGTTTGTCTAGATTTATGTTTATGTGTTCCATTGTATACGTTCTTCTCCGTGCTTTGGCAATATAAGAAATATCTTGTCATGCCAATAAAGCATTTTTTGAATATGAGACAGCGGGAGCTTCTGTCCTTTGGCGATATAAGAAATATCTCGTCGTGCCAATAAAGCATTTTTGAATTTTTATTTGAATTTGAGAGAGAGAGGGAGGGTGAGGGCGGTGGGAGAAAGGGAGAGAGACAAAGGGAGGGAGAGAGATGGCGAGAGGGAGGACGAGACTATAGAAACAGTGGAAGAAATTAGTGGGAAGCCATTAAAAAACTTCATTGGTAATTTTATTTATGCTTCAAGTTATACTTTTTGTGCACACACTCATTTTACATTTGATGAGTACAGCGTTTGTTTCTGTGAAGTTTTTTGCAGTGTATTGCAATGTCCTGTTGTCATGTCAAGCATTGAATACATTGAGGGGTGGGGGGGTGGGTGGGCACTGAGCTATTCATTCACACAAGTTAATTACAACCTACAAAGGCTCCCTGCTCATGACTTGTTGATCATTACCATAATCGCATTACTCCACTGTGACCCCCCCCCCCCCCCCGCCCCCCCCACCCCCACTCACACAAGATGTGCCCCCCACCACACACACAAGCTCATAAACAGCCCACCCAATCACATCGCAGTTCTCCGACAACCAGAAAACCCCCGAATAACACCCTCCAGAGCCCGTGACACAACTCCATACTGACGGGGAGGTCATTCGGTGAGACTGTACAGTTTACTGCTGCAGGACAGATTGTGTACTTGAACGAAAGACAGTCCCAAAATCCCATGGAATAAATCCGCCCCCCACCTCCCCCCCCCCCCCCCCACGTTCCTCAAAGGCTTCACCTCGTCCTTGATTGAGTGCTGTTTCTTTGCTCGTAAAGACAGTGGAAGACAGAGGGTTTGAGGACGGGTTGTAAATCAGCAAGAGCAAATCACTCCAAGTGCACGAAGAGGGCAGCTTCAGGTTGGCCTTTAACACTGTAAAAGCCACGATGTGATGGTATGACGATTATTTATTATGTGAGGAAGAAAAGGGGAAATTCTGAAAACACAAATATCTTGTGTGTGATTGTGTAATAAGTGCATTCTTTATGCACCTCTTTTTACAGAAAGATTCACAGGTGCACACATCCATACACATACTGTAACATTCACAAACAGAACACACACACACACACATGTTCATATACATCCAACTCTCATACATAAAACTCACTAGAAGGTCAAGTTTGACAGACAGATACTCTAATAGTTTATTTTTGCTGGACAGGAACCTTGAAAAAAGCAACTCAAGCTCTTACAAGAGGCATCTTCTGTTGGAAACTCAACATAAGGCAGACTTCCAGGACTTTATCCCCATAACTATGCATAACCCTTAACAAAACCTTTTAGTACATCATCTCCCTTATACACTGGGTTGCAACCCCAATGCACCCTTTCCAATTTATTTTGGATTAGATTGCAATGCCTCAAAATCAGATGCTTTATTGCCCTTGAATGGAATTTCCTTTGTATAGTCAAGCACCACAGCAAGACAATCATATTTTAAAATCACATAACATGCATCTACATATTACTCACAGAGGTTGTAGATCAGTGCAACATTCAGTGTATAAGCCTGTACAGTATTTACACCATTCCAAACACTCAGAAGAAATATGCAGGAAGTATTTTTAGAAGAGAAAGTTATTTCTCAGTTATTCAGAGTGGTTAAGGAGCTGGATTTTACTGCAGCAGCCTCTGTTGTGACCAAAACCAAACTCCTGCAGCCACTTATACCATTACATTACATTACATTACAGGCATTTAGCAGACGCTCTTATCCAGAGCGACTTACACAACTTTTACATAGCATTTACATTGCATCCATTTATACAGCTGGACATATACTGAAGCAATGCAGTAACTTGCTCACGGGTACAACAGCAGGTGTCCTACCCGGGAATTGAACCCGCAACCTTCAGGTTACAAGACCAGCTCCTTACCCCTTTATACTACACCGCCAAGCTGGAGAACCTTTCTCACACAACCGCGCGTCGTCCGACCCGAGCTTGTGCAGCACGTGTGTGCGAGCGCAGCCGAACGCCCGCGGCGAAGAACACTTCGGTCCCGCAAGTTTGGTTCTAACGAAGGGTCGGCCGCCCCCGCCACGGAGGACTGATCGATCACAGACGCCCCCCCGGAGGCGAGTGTGGTCAGCAGACCGGGCTGCGCGGGGCGGGGGGGGTGGGGCCGGTTTCGGGCGGAACATCTGACCAACAGCTTGGGACCGTTTTTTTGTCGAGGGCTCGGTTCTGGGGAGGCGGGTTACGGTGGCGGCGTCCGAAGAATCTTATCTCGGCGTCCGCGACCGAGCGCACGTGACCCGAGAGGGAGCGGCAGGTTATCCGATCTCTCCCGTCACCCATGAGTATCAAGAGGCTAACAACAAAGAAGTCCAAGCAGACACCTCCCCTGGGGATCAGTTATAACTGCTCGCTGTAGTTAGATGTATAAAATAAAATTAGAGTTCATGATAAACCGGTAATAATAGTTTTTCTCGGAAGGAGCTTTTGACGTGTTCAGTTTGGTGTCGTACACACTGGTGGAGGCTTGGGTGAGGTCACCCTGCACTGTCGAGTACTGCATTTCCCAGCATGCTATGAGTATAGTGATGATGATGATGATGATGATGATGATGATGATGAATAAGCCCATAAGTCAGAGCAAATTTGTTGCGCTCCAGGGAATGAGTGGTGAGTTATCTCTAAAAAGAACAAAGAATTTACTGTCTTATATTATCTGAAAAAAAAATCTTTATTGCTTTCCACTTCTTTGAATCCTGAGATAAAATTGTACATGTACTTTTGAGGTCATAAAAAAGATTCATCATTGTGTAAAATCATTATAATTTATGTCTGTTTACTTGCCTTTGTTTGAAATAACAGAAACTGCTTACATTGTCTCCCAACCTTAGTCCTGGAGGCAAACACCTGTATAATGTTTTCTGCTCCTGCTGAGCTGACAGTTAATTAGTGTGAGCAATAGATTTATTACTTATCATATCTTATCATTGTTATTATTAATTTCCTATCTCTATGTTTAATCTGCTGTAAAAACCTGAGAGTAAGAGAGAGAGACAGAGGGAGAGAGAAAGAGGGAGAGAGAGTATGAGAGAGAGTGCGGGAAGAAGAGAAAGAGACGTTGTTTAATATACAATGCAAAGTATGCAGGATTTGCAACCCCAAAATAGGGGGACTATGCAAAAAAATGGCTGCTAAATAAATTCCTACATGATTCACTCGATATGGATGGGACTTACAGTAGACAGCCTGCACTTTAACCTCATATTCATTTTTTCATTTTACATCCAGCACAGAGCCGGAGTACACAGCCGAAACTACAAAAATGTTTAGTCACTGTCCGAAACACTCACGGACCGCGCTGTACGTGGGTGTCTGCGGTCGTGATTTGGACTGCGTTCCCTATATCGCTCGAGGGCACGAAAGCAGGGTGCTGCCTGGGGGTATAGCCTGCATCCCTTCGTTTAAAAGCCCCCTTCTCCAAACCGCGTCTCAGAAACACGGCCCGGCGTCGCGTCCACATCGAAAAGGCGCCGATCGAGTTTATCACAGTGACGTGCCGCTAGGTGACGCGGACGACGGCAGGCGCCGCGACCTTTCTCTCACACTCACAGGTGTGTCGGGCGTGATATTGGCGGGAGGGATGCGAGCCAGCCCCTTCCGATTGTTTTCGCTCACACCTGGGAAGAGCGCTTCCTCCGACTGTCCTTAAAAACAAACAGCTGATAATGCGCTGGGCTCAGATCGGGCAGGGCAGGGCAGGGAGAGAACCGTACCTGTTTAAATAGTTTCCTGAGTACATATTTAATCGTGCTTATCAATCCCGGAGCTTTATCAACTTTTTTTTTCCTCTTACCTGCTATTTACCGGGTATTTCACCCCCCACTCCCAGCTAGGCCGGGGAGAACCACTTTTGAAGTCCCTCTCGTTCGTTTACAGTCTGTCAATAGAGCAAAGCAAAAAAAAAATCTCATCGCGATAAGCGGTTCCCAACGTTTCCTCTGCTATTGGGTCACGGGCTTTAACATGGCTCACCTGATACTAATTCCCTGGCACTGGAACAGTCCCTTTTTACGGTAAATATAACCCGCTGCTTTTAAATTATATCAGTAAACAAACAGCCGTGTAATTGTGCTGCCCTGCTATCTGTGCAGCAGCCCAAAATCCTACACGTGAGTCAAGCCAAACACCCTGTGCCCACGGAGGAGATTGTGCCACTCCAGAAGTCATAACACACACACACGCACGCGCGCACACACACACACACACACACATGCACACGTACACACAACACACGAATGCACACGCACACACACACATGCACACGTACACACAACACACAAATGCACATGCACACACACACATGCACACGCACAAAGACACACATGCACACAGATACACATGCACACGCACGCGCGCACACACACACACGCACACGTACACACAACACACAAATGCACATGCACACACACACATGCACTCGCACACAGACACACACGCACACAGATACACGTGTACATGCACACAGACACACATGCACACGCACACACATGCACACCTACACACACACACAAACACACACACACACAAAATAGATTATTCGGTGTACCAGCTCCTGCCCCTTAAATACCCCCTTGTTCACATCACTTTGGTGGAACCCAGTGTTACCCAACCTGAGTCAATAAACACTTTGATCGGATAAACATCCAGGGCCACTAGTTCCGGGTTGAGGATCAGATTTTTTTTTTCAATGAGGCCAGTTCTGTCCTTACAATCAACAAAACTCTCGGCCCTGAGCAGATTGGACAGGCAGATGGAGCACACACACCCCCCCCCCCCACCCCCCACCCCTCTTCCGAACCGGTCCGATGGACTGAGGCATTCGGCTCTCGCTGAGAAATGTAAATGAGCGTATAATTTCGCGGCTGTCGGGACGAGCGAGCGATCCGGCGATCTCCCGAGGTTTAAGAACGCAACCCTAATTAACCCCAATTACGCAGAGAACGAGCGTTTAAATGCGGCGGGGGTAACGCGAGATGCCCCCCGGCTCAGGTTTTGAGTGGGACGGGACAAAGGCCCGGACATACCTTCTGAATTTTTTCGCCCGTCGAAGAGCGGAGCAGGGCTGGCTGTCATTCGGAAATCCGGGTCCTTAACCCAGGGCCACGCATTTGAAACCGCATGCATTATTTAGAAAACACAAGCCTCTGTGTTCACACAACATGCTAGCATTAGTAATGGGAGTGCTCCACCAGCCCTGATTAGAAATGCTGGGTGGCTTTGATCTCGGACTAAATCTGGTTCAGAAAAAAATAAAAGAGGTTAAAGTGTCACTCCCTGAGACCGAACGTGCCTACCTAATAAAGAAGAAAGTAACATCCAGACCTCCTTTTGTTTGTTTGTATAAGATTCATCTTAGATTAGATCACAAGCATCTTTACGGATATATCCCTATGGCTCACACCTGGAGAAATGTGCAAAATTGGGTTGGGGTCAAATTAAATTGATTTTTTTTTTTTTTTTTTTGAGCATTATGTTGCATTTTGGTTCATTGTTTTTAATATAAATTAAGAATCGCATTAAAATACTGTTTAAAATACTCATTTGAAGTTGCTAATTCGTTTTAGAAGTCTCTGATTCCTTGTTTTAAGGGCCAGGTTTTTCAATGAACGCTCAATTTCTGTTTCCCTAAACAGAAGCATGGCTGGAGCCCGAGGTCATCGATCGGGCTGAAGCTCGCCGGGCTTCATCGGGCAGTGTATTAAGACCTCACACTGCGATGAGAAAGCTGTTTATACAGCTCTCCTCCTGTCGTTTAAAAAGTCCCCTCTCTCAAACGCATGCATTGTCTCGGACTCCCCCCATTGTCAGGTTCACTTCAACAGCCAACAGCCTTCAGATGAAAGGCCACCCACCCCCAGTAAACCCTATAAAAATTCCTCCCCAAGTCCTTCATAAACTCCCGTCGAAACGACCAGAGTCAATCAAGGAAAAAAATCAAATAAACGGAGAAACAATAGGGTTCAAAAAGACAAGGGAAGGGGGGGGAGATATCCTCACACTCCAAGGCTGAGTAAACTATCTTCACAACCTGAGAACTTCAGTTCATTAGACAAAACAAAGGAGGTTTTCAGCTGGTTGCGCTTCCCCGAGACAAGCTCAAAGCACTTTGCATTTGCAAGTAAACTGTGGCCAGCAAGGCTCTGCCAAGGTACACCAGGCACATTTCCTTTTCTCTGGAGAAAGAGACCAGGTTCTTCCTCTGCCAGGAATACACACCCTGATTCAGGCTGTAGATACAAGTGGATGCAAACTTTTGCAAACTGGGTGGTGGTGGGGGGGGCAGTGGGCAAGGGGGGGGGGGGGGGGGGGGGGGGGGCAAGGACCTCTGTAACAACAGCCCCGTTTTACACTGCCCACAATTGCCCCCCACCCACATACACAACACACACAGAAAACGACATTAGAGATTAACGGTGATGGCGAGAACATACATGACGTGCATACACATGCACAGGCTTTGGGGGCAGGGGGGGACACTTGCACAACTGTCCCACAGCCGAAAACTCACCCCCCCCCCACCCACCCCCCTTCACTCCCCCTCTGAAAACCAAGACGTAGAAAACCACACGTCAACAAAAAAAAAAAAAAAACAGCTGAGAAAAAAATTATAAAAATCCTTCTCGGTGATGTCACCTCTGCTCCACTTCTCTCTCTTCTCAGGTGGTGAGATGGCGGTGCGGCCGCCCCGGGGCCGTATGCGATGGCGGTAAATCCGCTGATTGCGCTCTCTCTCCCTCTCTCCCTCCCTCCCGCCGCAGCGGTTGCTGATTAACTTTTGTGCTTTCTCACCGCGTCGCCGTGTCGCAACACACCAGCCGGCGGTGTGGGAACGCCGCCCGGCCTCGGCGGGAGAAAGGCCGCGCGTGTGCCTGTGCGTGTGCGTGTGCGAGAGAGAGAGAGAGAGAGACAGAGAGAGAGAGAGGGAGAGAGAGAGAGAAAGAGAGGGAGAAAGAGAGAATGAGAGGGAGAGAGAGAGAGAGGGAGAGAGGGAGAGAGAGAGTGTGAGGGAGAGAGAGGGAGAGAGAGAGAGAGAGAGAGAGACAGAGAGAGAGAGAGGGGGGGAGAGAGAGAGAGCTGTGAGAGAGAGAGAGAGAGAGAGGGAGAGAGGGAGAGAGAGAGAGAGAGAGAGAGGGAGAGAGAGAGAGAGAGAGAGAGAGAGAGCGAGAGAGAGCTCTGTCATGGCTGCCGTCGACCTGCCCGCGCCATTATTTATTCATCAACCGCCGTTATGCTTTCACCACACGCCATTTAGCCCAGAATCCTCTGCTCGCTCCGCGGCTAGGCGGGACAGGAGAGGAGGTTGTGCCCGGGGTCAAGCGTTCAGGATTTCTGAAGAACATCCCAGAGAAGCAGTGTGGTGGGGTATCATTCTGTTCAGTGGGGAAAGGGGGGGGTAAAATAGATTATGATATAAAATAGAACAGAACAGAATGGAATTTTCATATTGATGTATAAAGATAGTTTTCAATTGCTTTCATATTAAATTGAGATCCAGTACAGAAGTGGTTTAACATAAATTTAACCATTTGAAGAGTAGATATTTTGGAATGTTTTTTTTTTTCTTCAAAATTCTAAGCCAGTGTTCTAGAACTCTGCTTTTTAGTTACCAGTAGCGATTGTTACATCAGCATTAGAATGTTCAGCTAAAACATTCTAATCACATGCACCTCAATGGCATGTAAAAATGCAATGGAAAGAATGGGACTTCATGGAAGTGACCCAAAACACAGGATCACACATGATTTTGCAATCTAAGTGCCCAGAGGAACCATCCCGCATCCAGTAAGAGGATAAGTGGGCGGAAGGGAGAGAGTAAAGAGATGACTTATGCAACAAGGGAGTGGTAAATTTAAGGTGGAAACATTGCTTACCGGAAAGCAAAAGGTAAGCTTCTGAGTCAGCTCGTGAGAAAAGGGGGGGTGGTTAAGGCCTTGATCCCCGCGTACCACAGGAGTGCTTTTTTGCGATGGTGAAATTTTTGTCCGGAAAAGTGACTGCTGGGGCTTCTTGTGATGGAGGTAGTAACAGGTGGCGCGTTTTGTAGTCGGCATCCCACATCCACTAGGGGGCAGTAGTGATGAATAGGGCAACTGCCTTGCTCGGCGTGCAAATATTCCAAATTCCACAACAATAGCCTCGACACTACACAGTAGTCTGGAGGAACTGCTTTGAGCAAAGACAGGATATGAAAGACCTGCCATTCTGACAGAATGTCCTATTAAATTGCTTTTGTTTAACAGTGAAATGTACGTTTCAGCACCAGCTGAAGGGGGGGGGGGGGGGGGGGGGGGGACAACCTCTCAGACTCCCCCAGCCCCCAGCCCCACCAGCCCCCCCATCTGTGCACATTCCCCAGAATTCCTCTCAGGGGCTGAAGCTTTGAACTGCTAAATACCTCCACAGCAATCCTGGCACAGCAAAGGACCATGTTTCTCTCTCAGAAACTTGCCACAGGGGTTGTGTAGTATTTCCCACGCTCATCGATAAGAAGCTAATCACATTTATGGGAGAGGGAAAGTACTCGCACCAGTGCCTCTGGTTCAAGATAGTAACTCTTAATCAGTGGGTAGAAAGAATTTGTGAAATGCTGAACTACAGAATTGTATGGCCGTGATATATTTTATGACTTGCAATTGTCTCGGTCCTGTAAGCTATAGCCTCCAAAAATAACAGGTCTTGTCTTACTCTTAACCTACTTGAGGAGAGATGAAGGCTGGGGTATATTGTACTTTATACCCACTGCTGGTCCCATTGTGTCTTCTTCAGCGTAGGCAAAATTCACTCCTATGCAGTCTTTTTTTTTGGGGGGGGGGTTCTGGTACAGAAATAATCCTTTTTCTTCACGTGAATCTTGATGATGGAACCCTACGAGCGCTCCCCATTTAGCCAACCTGTGACTGTCCCGTGCCGTTGCGGTCGCGCGCTGCTCTTTTCTGTGCCTTGCTTTGATCAGTGGGGCCTAGTAGCCAACATGCGGCTCCATCTCCGTAAATGGGCCTGGATAGAGTAACTGCCTTTTCAAGATTGTTTTTTTTTTTTTTTAATAAGCACCTACTGTCATGGAGATTATCGTATTGAGCGATGCCACAATCCTTCCAAAACGACGGGCGCACGAGGCAGCCGTCTTTTCTATAACGTCATTGACTTGCTCTATACAAATACGGGGGCCCATTTCACCTCATTAAACCTCCTTCTGTCATTAAAAGCGAGTTTTTGAACAATTATTGCTGCAACATTATCAAACGCCTTTGGTTCCCTTTCAAAAGCTGATATCTATTCACCGAGTTCTTTTGGAGGAGCGCAGCTGCCCTAATTTGAGAATAAAGACGGCCCCCTCCCTTGTCCTCCAGAGTCTCTATTTCATAATAGGACTACCCCCTTCTTCGATTCTTTTCAAACTCACATTAGGGACGAAGAATGACCCTTGAAAGAGTTCCACCGAGATAGACGGACCTTAAGCTTCCAGCCCTTCTGTCGCTTTTCAGTCGCAATTTGTTGCATTGATTTAACGCTCATCACTCAGTAGGGTATTTCTTGGGGCAGATTCGGGAGAGAGAGATGGGCTTTTTTTTGTTTTTTTTGTTGCAAACTTCACAATGTCATTCTGTACCTGGGCCAAACAAGTCAGAAACGATTCTGGCACGTGTTACCAACAAATATTTTAGATATATCGTGTTTTGTTTTGAATTTTAAATTTGACTGATTGGTGGAAGGTAAAGGAACAAAGGAAGGAAAACACAACTTCCTCGTCAAATGAAAGATAACAGAGATTAGCCCCTTCCGTTATGCTGATTTTATGATGTCCAAGCCAATGGCAGTGTTTTTAAAAGAACGCCTAAAAGGAAAATCAGTCAAATAGGGGGCTCATTTATGAGAATATATAGAAAGATTGGCATTCTATGTGAGAGTGTCCGATCACTGTGGATTTTCTTACTCTGAATCGCTAACGGTAGATACATTTAAAAAAACGCACAAATGTGATGTGGGGGGTGGTCTTACACAAGACTTCTTTGGAAACAGACTCCATATTTCGATAAATTAGCTCTGATTTGGCCTCTCACATATATGGCAATACACGTTTGGAAATTTGGAAAGAAAACTTTGTTGTGTCAACTTTTATTTCACTGTAGATGTCCGTACGGTACAAATAGATAACATTAATTACTGCATTGATGTAATAAGCACGTAAACAAGGAAACTGATAAAGATGCAATCTGCCTCGTTTTCACCATTGCATGACAAGTCATCTATTCGAATCACGCGCGTGGCGCTTTTTAGTGTCAATTGATAAACCTCTATGAAACGTTCCCATACAGTCTATTAGGGTATTCGTGGGCCACAATAATGATTTTTGGGGACGTAACCCCTTTGGGATTCAAGTTTATCGTTGCGCATGCTATAATTCCTTTCAGAAGTTTCTCAGCTGATCTCTGAATCTACCCTTTGGTGAGAGAGGAGGCGATCTCTAATCTATTCGTACAATGTCTTATCTTGCTGCTTATCTCCATTACGAACCCGTTCCCTGTGCAAGACAAGGGAACTGAAGGAAAGGGTGGGGTTTATATCGGGCGACCTCCCCAACTCTTGAATATTAAAGAGACGCATGCGTTGGCTCCCACCCCCTCCTCCCTGAACTTGCTGCATAGAACAGTCAGTCACTCGCAGACGGTGTTTCTTAGCTCGTGGGTATTGTACTGCTACCGAGTCGAAAAGAAAGAATAAGAACAATAACAATAATAGCTGTGGAAGAATAGGGCACTAAAAGGAGGCAGGCTGTTTTGCATTTGAAATCTGTACTCTTTTGAAAAAGTGTTGTTCTCCACTCGTGCATGTTCAAATCGGAGGAGTATATCAGAGCCGTGAGTCGGCCAGACTTTTAGTTTCTACGCGAGCGGCAATACCAGAGAGGAGGCATGATTTTGAGACGGAGTTCAATCTTTGCTGGTTTTCTCTTACTTGCAATTTCACTATGCTTGCGAATCAAGGTATGTGGAATGCTGTTCTTTCTACGAGACGACTTGCTGGTTGTTTATAAACGTCTTCATTTATATTTAGTAAATTCATGTAAAAAAATTGGAACGCAAATCCCCTGTAGGCTACATGGCGCTTGAATTAATTTGTACTGTCATCTGGTTTCCCCTTTTCCTTCTATTTGCTGGGCTGGTCAACATTTAATTTTTTAACGGCGTGCAGCTTGTTCGCTAGCAAGTAAGCAAGCTAGCCAGCGACAGCTAACATTAATTTTACAACTCGGACCTTAGCTTGCTAGTGCGTTTTTTATTTGTAAAAGTTGCTTGTTCGCTGGTTACCGACTTATCCAATTTGTTTGCTGTCTGTGAACTGTTCATTTCGAACGAAAACATCGATGTCCCTACCATCGACTACTAAGCATGCCTCAGTCGCTAAGTTAGATCAATGCTAGCTAACGTTATAAATCTGTTCTCTGTGCAGCGAAGAAGCACCGTTCATTTACCATCAGCCAACAGCCTTGCTTGGGGTTGATTTGTGCTTGACATTTAAAAACTATGTGGCAAAGTTGTTTTGACTGAATTGTGCTTTTCTTTTTTTAACAGGTGTCTGTTGCATCGGGGCACTTCGAGCTACAGATCGTTTCGATGCAGAATGTGAACGGCGAATTGCAGAACGGATTGTGTTGCGACGGATCTCGGAATGGAGCTGATGGAAAATGCACGCGGGACGAATGCGATACTTATTTCAAAGTGTGCCTGAAGGAATACCAGTCCAGGGTTTCTGCAGCGGGGCCTTGCAGCTTCGGCACTGGAACTACACCCGTCGTCGGAGGGAATACATTTTCTTTGAAGAACACCGTGAGAACCGAAAGATCCAGGATTGTTTTGCCTTTCAGCTTTGCGTGGCCGGTGAGTGCGAGTCGTAGCTAGTTATCCCACCCGCGTTATTAGCTACCTTTTCTGCAAGGGGATGACCAGAATAACGGAATGCGAGTAAACGCGAATTATTAAGCGTAATGGTGTCCACTTCAGTTTGGCACAAATATTGTCTCTTTCTTGATCGTTACATTAGCCCACGTGGGATCAGTTGGACTAGTTTGAAGAAACCACTGTTACTAGTTAGGCAGTATAAATTAAATCTTGACGGACCATTTGAACTGGGATGACAAATAATTTGCTTCAGTTTGCTATTAATCGAATTAGGCAACTGTTAGTTATCTGGCTGCATAATAGACCTGCCAAGCACGGAGGGCGTTATAGCTTGGTGGCTAGCTGCTTCTCACACTGAGTGACAGCAGTAGCTCCGGCAATCGGACTGTAGCTATCAGACAACGTAAAGATATAGTAGCTACGATTGCTTGGCTAGATTCAAGTCGATAAGAGCTCTAGTCGCTAGCTGTATAACGATAGTTAGCAGGATGCCAAAATGCATTTGTGCATTTCCACATGCCAGTTCTCACTGGGCGACGCCAGTACCTAATTAATATTAATTAGTATAAATTAATATTAATTCACACGATACGTTGCTAAATGTTTTAGCTCCTGCGACCTTCTCTCTGTTGTTCACAAGTCACTTTATTCTAGATTTTTAAGCATCTTGATCATTACAAAAAATATTTGAATTAAACTTAGTAAGTAAGCTTGTTCCAGATCCTTTAAATTCTCGGATACTAACCTGCATTTTTTACTTTATAATTTCTAGTTTCTTTGCGAGGTCTGAATGGTTCTAAGTAACGTTAAATGAACGTTTGCTTGGTAACATTAAATTCGAAGTAGTTGTTTCTCATCGAACGTTAAAAATGGATTCGAGTCTATTTTAATTACATATCAGCTCTAATGAACTTAAAATCTAAACTAATTTAATGGCCATCTATCATTAACCTGGTAAATGTTTGACAAATGTTATCGATAGGCTAAATCTTTTATCTTACACAGATCATAGGCTACACTAAATGTCTTAACTAGTGAAAAGAAAATGATTAGATTTCCTCCACTAAAGTCCCAACGGTAAGTCGTGATGTTAAATAAAATCGTTTATGGAATTTCTATTGCCTGCACCCAAGGCTGCCTATCTAAACCAAGGAAGCGGGGCTCGGAGATGTTTGTTTTCTTAACCTTAGAAAATAATATACCTGGTTACCTATCGGGGAAAACAATGGCGAATGGTGTTTCCAGAGCAATAAAATAACACCTGTGCTGCTATCTATTCGGCGCATTTAACATACAATGCCTAAAGGAAGCACCGATTTCATTCAGAATTTATGCAAAACGGAACTCAGTTACAACCGAGAGACTTCGCTCTGTCCTCTTTTAACCCGAAGGGAGATAGCTTGCTTTTCATCTGTACCACAAGCATGACTTAAAATACACCATCAAATTTGCCATAAATCTTAACTTCAGTGCGTCAGACCTTTGAATGCAACGCTCAACGGCGACGTATCCTCCTCTCTCTGCGTTCTGCTGAAATGCAGTCGAGCGCGTCTTTTCCAAGCCACACGGGCACCATTCAGGACTGTGCTTGCTGGAAGAGAATGGTTTTTGATACTGTAGTCTTTGGTGCGGTAGTTTAGATAAAAACGGAAGCCTTTTTTATGGATCTTATTCTTATTTTTTGAATGGAAGATGGAATAAAGTGACGAGGGAACGCATTTATTTATTTATTTATTTATTTATTATTGTGGAGTTCAATAAAGCAGCCATTCCCTGGATAAATTAATTTGCTTTTACAGCCCCGGAGGGGATTAGCCGTTGAAAAGCAGCATTCTTGGCAATCGGATCATATTGTTATGAGGGTCGGTTTCCTTGGTAACCAGTTCTTAAATATATTCCCCCCCCCCCCCCCTCCATTCTCTAGACTGGCTCCCAATATTCCAATGAAAAGACTTAATTAGACATTGTCATCTTGCATACTTCCTTTTCCATCAGATTTCTACCTAGCAATGTGAGCCGTGGGCCTCCGGTCGACTTGTGCCAGCCTAATAAAGACTGAAAGGACAAATAATTATTTTCCCAAGGGAAATACATGCCTATTTATTTATTTATTTATTTATTTATTTATTTATTTATTTATTTATTTATTTATTTATTTATCTAAATTTTTATTGCTTGACCAGAAATCCGTTTTATTCCCCCCCCCTCGCCTGTGATAGTTGTGGGCAGCAGTAAGTGGGAGAAATTTATTGGAAGTTTGAATGAGTTGCTAGGTTACGCGCTCGCACCGGATAAGAACTGGGCAGCCCAGAGGGACTGCACCTGCCACAGCCGGGCTTGCTGCGAGCCGGCCAAGTTTTCACTCCTCTTGGAACTCCTCTGCTTGTTTTCTTAGAAAGGATGAATGAGGATAGAATGGCTGAGTGGGGGTTTAAAAAAAAAAAGGGTGGGGGGGGGGGGGGGGGGGGGGGGAGGTGTGGATGAGGAGGAGGAGGGGGAGGTGTACTTACTGTGGGAGGCATTATCCCTCATAGAGAGAAATCCATGAATTCGGCAGCATCGAGGAGGAATCTGGGAGGGCAAAAGGGGTGTAGGGCTAAATGTCGGGGTGAATTATTGTTATTTTTTTTTGTATTTTACAGCTGAGTTTGTTTGCTTTCCTGTCATCTGTGAGTGCTTCTACTCTGCACATGCCAAGTTTAGTTTAGGTTATTTTAGTGTCCGATCTTGGGGAGCTGACCCTCTAGATATTTGAGGTATTCTGACTTATTTTTTTATGGGATATGAATATTTGGAACAATTCGCCCATCAGAAGTTTGGGGAAATGTTTATTTGCTTTGTTTTGGGCTAGCGGTCTGAAAGAATCCCCTGTGGACTTGTTATGGCGCTTTAATAATTGGTGTTAACCATACACGCTTGTGTCGCCTAGCAGAGATGGTCCAATTTACAGCCTTTGGGTAAAAACACATTTCTGCACCGTACGCCATCATATGTTTACTATTAAAAAAAAAAGAAAGTCATTGATTGGAGGTTCCCCTTGCCCCGCCCCCTCATGCGTGTGCACATACCTGTCACTTGGCAACACGTGGGTTTGTTTTGAGTCTTCACCCTGGTGTGCGAGTTATAATACGTCTTAGTTATCCGAGATTTCCGATAACACACCTCCCCCCCCCCCCCCCCGTTTGGACTGAGCTGCCATTTTTTAAAAAGCCACGCAGTATTTGCCAGATAGTTATGAAATGTCCACAGTTTAATTTTATTGCCGGAGCCAAATAAATCGCATCATTAGCTTCGCATCCCCCAAGAGCTGGCTTACAGCGGGCACTGAAGTTAATGTGCTACAAAAATATATTGACTCATCACACGTTAGCTGTAATGTGTTTCGAATCGCAAGCCAACTGTGATCTTCAGTTAAATTCAGTTTTTTATTTATTTATTTTTTTTAGCAAAAAACGTGCTTTTTGATAATTGGCAGTGTGAATTTCTGACTTGTCTAATGTAAACAAATGTCCTCCGTTCTCCCAGAAGTCGTAATGAACTCCAAACAAGGAGGCAGTGAAAGTTGTCTGTTGTAAGCTGGTGTCCTCTGAACTATGGCTGAGCTGGGGAAGAAAAAAAAATACTGTCCCGTTCGTATTGTTTGAGGGAACAAAGTCTCCCGCAGAAATTGATTGGTTGTTGTGGACAGACAGCGGAGCAGAAGGCGGGGCGCGGTTGATATCGGTTCATAAAGTTTTTGAAGACACTTCTTTGGCTGACCCGAAGCAGCCAGCAGAAAGGTCTGTTGTTCTGGCCTGGCCATTGTGAACCTGGGTGTTGCGCTCCAGTGGGTGCGGGGCATTCCGTCTTTTAACCTTGCCGCCCATGGTAACACGGGCCGCACTTAATGAACCTATCAACGTGCTCTCGAAGCGGGCGAACGTAACCGAGTAGAAAGGCAGTCCCCCTTGTGCGTTAAGAGCAAGGGGGGGGGGGGGGGGGGCGTTAAAGGACACTTTTCTTTGGGAAGTTCTTCCTTCTCTGCAACGTGTCTCAAATCACATTGTTTTTTGTGCAAAAATGTAATACATTTTGCAATTGGATGGACTTCAGTTGGACTTCACTGCCCTCAATCAGCACATGCACACGCGCACACACACACACACACACACACACACACCCATCCACACACACACCTTTCCTTCTGTCCCTAAATTTCTCTCAGCCCGCACTTTTTTTTAGTTTTAGCAAGCATTACAGTCTGGCCTCCCAGCCAGAAGCAGACATGGCTGACAGTAAGGTAGAGCAGTGTAATGCCTGAATCGACTACAGCGAGGATTACGGCAGCTAATGGACCCAAACAGAAATGATGCTCGTACAGGACAGGCAGCTGGAAGCAGGGGCAGGCTGGCTCAGTACAGGCTGCTTCCCAGGCAAAACTGTGGCCCTGCTTCACATGATGGACCTTTTGTGGGCCACACGTTTGCCTAATGCTGGCCCTTCCCAAAAAGCGGCAGCCAGGCTGCCTAGTTGAGCATGGGCCCAGGCCCAGAGACCTTTAAGCTTCTCTTTCCTCCTCTGTCTTCCTCTTTCTTTCTCTTCTGCTATCTCTTTCTTTCTCTTCTCTCCTCTCTCTCTCAGTTAATCTTTAGTCTGATGGCCAATTCATTGTGCAGTCAAGTTAAAAATCACAAAACAATCAGTGACTAAAAGCTCTACCTCACTATTACTCTCTCTAACTCTCTCTCTCCCTCCCCCACTCACTCTTCCTCTCTCTCCCCCTCACTCGTACTCTTCCTCTCCCTCCCCCTCACTCTTAAGCTTTCTCTCTTTCCTGTTCTGTCTCTCTCTCCCCCTCTCTCTGTCTCTCTCTCTCTCTTTTCTTCTCGTTTGTTCTTCATCCTTTAGCGTTCAGGAGGAGACAGACGGCAGGGCTGCTGCGGGTGGGGCAGTTTTTCGGGGGGAGTAATGGAGTTGGAAGGCCAGGTGATTGGTCTGGTTGTGTGGCCCCGGGCAGCAGTGGGATTAATGACAGGTTGGCTCCCCGCTCTGCTCTCTGATGTGGCGTTTAGGCGTAAATCACTCTGCCGAGACTCCGGTGCTCCTTTCCCATGGTTTTGAGTTTGGGAAGCGGAGTTCGGGTAACTCCCCCCCCCCCCCCCCCCCCCCCCCCCCCCCCCCCAGCCCTGTCTGGAATAAGGCCCGGCGCGCGTGCGTCCTCGGGCAAAGCCAGACCTCGCTCTGGAAACGGTGTCTTTATCGCGCACTGATGCGTTTTAATCGGGGCTGCGTAGTCATTCACCGATTAGGTGTAAGGTGGGGGAGGACCTTCTTTTTTTTTTTAAAGAACTGTTTCTTTTTGGTTTCGGTGACTTTACGGTCGCTTGTTGCGCAGTTAGCTTTTTCAAACGCGAGAACGAGGAGGTGAAAAAAAAAGAAAAAGGGGATTTTCGAACACCGCATTGACAGATTTATGGAAACGCCTTTGGATGTATGGCAGTGCACATACCTCAAATCCTGCTGGATTTTTTTTTCCTATGACGAGGGATTACGACTTTGCTCGAAATGTCTCGAAGTGGGCCGTCCCGGCTGGGGATAAATAAAGACCCTTTATCGGGAGGGGTCTGTGCTTGCCCGCGGACTTCCTCTCCTGTTTTTTTGACAGAGGCGCTGTCTGTGAACAGGGCGTACCTCTCCTCCGTCAGCCCCGCAGAAGCGATTGTGAATCTGACAGGTGGGACGGTCGGTCGAGCGAGTTTTCGCGCACGGGGCGGGCTCATCCACTTCCTCCGATTGGGAGCCCCGGTTTGATTGACTGGCGATGGTCGGGTCGGGACGGGATGGGGCGGTGCGGAGCTGCCTTCCTGGTCCTCTGTTTACACTTTTTAATCGTGGGAAGGTGCGTCGACTGACTGTAATAATTCCGTCACAGCTGACAGGGTACAGCCTTGCTCTTTGCGAGTCCCACTGCATCAAGTAGACTTCCTGTGAGATCACAAACGGGTGATTAGAACGTTCTTAACTCCACATTCTAATGCTGATGTAGCAATCACTACCACTAATTGAAATCAGTGGAGTTCTAGAACACTGACTTAGAATTCTAAACCCTGCTTTCCAAAACCTGCTCTTCAAACGGTTAACAGTTTCGACAAAACAGTTTTGAGGTGATTGGACGCGGTAGGGGACGGGACCTTGAATTTAGGAGCGTGTGCTGCTCCTAAATTCAAGACTTTCCAGGAAAAGACATGTTTATGTACTGGTCGTTGCAGACTCTCTGGCCAACTTCCTTTAGCGTGGGGGAGAAAAACAACCAAATATAAATATTCGTGACTGCACACTGTCCCCAATATGTAGGCGTCGGGCCGCTTTTATCTGGGTTCTGCGTATTGAATTTGCGCACGGGGCGGGGGGGTGGAGGGCGGGCGGGGGTTCAGAGGGGGGCGAGGGTCAATTCGAAGCATGAGAAAGGTAAACCTCCGGCGGCCTGCGTTGTTTTCCGAAGCGATAACCAGATTGTGAATTGCCAGCGTGAGATTAACCGGGGGAAAGGTTTCCAGGCCTTGTTATGTTGCACGAGTTTCAGCCCTGGCTGCTAACCGCTAGTGTGTGGAATGGGTTCTCTTTTTTTAAATTTTATTAAAATATATATCACTGAATGGTGGGATTTCTCCCAGAACGCATTGCAGCGAGGATCTGTAAGCAGGCTAATTCTTCTGAAAGGCGTGTGGTGCGTTTCCTAACCTGTCGACTTGGAGGCACCTTTACCAGCAGGTACGCTAGTCTGCAGGTTAAGACCTGCAGGTGCTCACTCTCCTTTCATCCCCCCCCCCCCCCCCCCCCCCCCCCCCTTCCTCCCGCCATTAGCGCCGTTAGCGGGCCGCAAGACTTAAAGGCCAGGCACCGATCCACCGGGTGAAGTAGATCACCGTGGCAACACGTCCTTGTTATGATGGAGGAGGCATGGCTCCAGCAAGGCTGAGGAGCCTTTGGGGTTTTATTTTATTTTTTTCGTCTTTTCTTTCTCACGGTGTTTATGGTTGTATCTCACCACACCGAAAAGGCCTAGCACCCCGGCCTACATCTCATCGGGTCCCGGGGCGGTGGCGGTCCTGCGCGGTTTCGGGTTACCGGTGGTCCGGAGACGAGTCGAGCGGCAAGCGGAGGAAGAGAGACCGTGGTCCTGTGCTCACTCGCCGGCTATGAATTCTGGGATAGGGCTGTTGATCCGGGAGGTCGGCTGTGGTGGAGCCGGTGGAGGGTGAGGTGTAGGTCGGGGCTCTACGGTGCTCCCAATTTAGGAGCATTTGAATGGAAAAATGATTTAGGTGCACGGTGAGGTGGAGAGTGGGGTAGGGGGTGGGCAGAGGGTGAGGTGGGGGTTGGAGGGTGAGGTAGGGGGTGGGCAGAGGGTGAGGTGGGGGGTGGAGGGTGAGGTAGGGGGTGGAGGGTGGGTGGAGGGTGAGGTAGGGGGTGGAGGGTGAGGTGGGGGGTGAGTTAGGAGGTGGGTGGAGGGTGAGGTGGGGGGTGGAGGGTGAGGTGGGGGTGGAGGTGTAGGTGGAGGTTGATGTGTAGGTGTATGTAGAGGCCTGCTGGCGGAGCGGGGTGCAGGTACGCTGCTCTGTTTGTTTAGGTGCAAAGGGGTAGAGCCGCGAGGTCGTGAACTCTGGGGAAGGGCTTGGCGGTGTGCCAGGCCAGAGCGACGGGGGGGGGGGGGGGGGGGGGGGGAGGACGGGGGGCACTCCCCCTCCACCCACTCCCCTCCATCTTTGTTATTTTGGGAGCACCTTTGAGCGGCACTGTTGAGATGGACGGACCGTGTGAAAGTGGCGAGTGGGTACCTCAGACACACACACACACACACACACACACACACACACACGTGCGCGCCTCCCCACACCCCCCCGAAAACACAGCGGCCTGCGTGTTTTTTTGCTAACCGCGGGTTCCTCTCCCCTCTTCGATTCGAGCGCTGAGGGAGCGGAACGGAGGAGGGGAGACGAGCGGAGAGTCAGGAATGCGGGAAGTTTTAAACGGTACCGGGGGGCTGCTCCCGTCTCCCGCTTTGATCCGTGTCTGCGGGGGGGCGATGGGGTTTGAGATTCGCGGGCGTGCTGTTTAAGTGCCCCAGGGGCATTAGCCTTGCGCTAGGAGAAGCCGCCGCGAGGGAGACTGCAGCTGAGTCTTCCTGCGTCACGTGACCTGAGCCGCAAGACGCTTCGCTAAAGCACGGTTGCTAATAGGCTGAGAACGTGACGCTGCGCGCTCCGATATTTTGTTATTTCTTTCTTTTTTTTTTGGTTATGTTTTCCTACATGCACGGCGAACTATAATTGCATCATCGCTAAGCAGCTTGTTTTGTTTTGGGTGGCTTCGTTGGATTCTCAGTTTTGGTTATTTTGTAAAAAGCCAGACGTGTCAATGAGGTAGTTATTTCTTATTTTTATTTTCTTTTTGTCTTGTCACGATAGCCTAAAATTGATGGAAAAACGACGTTTGCCTGTAAGTGAATCCGCAGGATGTGGTGAAATTGTAAAGGCTGAGGTATCCCTATCTCCACACACGTGTGTGTGTGTGTGCGTGTGTGTGGTTGGTTGCATTAATTAATTAATTTTTTAAAAACCGCATTCACGTAGAAGCCGCATGAAAACCCCTTTCGTGTGATGTGGAAGGCTGAACGCATAACGTGATTAAACGTAATTTGAGGTAGACCGACTTTGACGAGGCGGGAGGGGGGTGGGGGGGCTGGGCGGGCATAACCGACACAAAGGGGCGATTGAAATTCAAGATGGCCTCCCGTGGCAGCGGGAGGACGGGACGGGATCACGGGCCCGCCCGCCAGACGCTCGCCAGTGCGCCGGTTCTCCCCTCGACGGGCCGCTGAAACGCTTCGCCGCGGATAATCAGATTAAATCCGGAATGGCGGAATGGTTTTTTTTTTTCTCCCCCCCTCCTGTTGCTCTTCTGGCAGAAGAGGGGTCCCGCCCAGATGTGTTCCTCGTACCAGGTGCTCCCGTTAGCCGCGCCGGGGAGGGAATGGGTTTGCAGCCTTTTTTTTTGGGGGGGGGGGGCGATGTGCGGGCATGGATTCCCTCGCTCTTCTGAGGAAAAAGGGGAAAAAATGACCAGCGGTCTGCCAACAGCCTTTGGGTGATGGGATGTAAAAATGACTGTGATGATGTATTTATATGCATTCATATTAATGGTGTGTGTGTGTCTGTCTGTCTGTCTGTGTGTCTGTGTCTGTGTCTGTGTCTGTGTCTGTGTCTGTGTCTGTGTCTGTGTCTGTGTCTGTGTGTGTGTGTGTGTGTGTGTGTTTGTGTGTGTGTGTGTGTGTGTGTGTGTGTGTGTGTGTTTATGTGTGTGCGTGTGCGTGTGCGTGTGCGTGTGCGTGTGTGTGTGTGTTCTGCGCGTGTGTGTGTTTTCTGCGTTTGTTTGACATGCCTGTTTTCTCCTGTCCCTTTGCAGCGGTCCTACACTTTGATAGTGGAAGCTCTGGACTTGAACAACAGCACCAGCGGCGGCAGTAAGTGCTCCTCCCGCTCCTCTCTCTGTTTTTGTTTGTCAGTCGCAGGTCAGTTCGGTTTAGCGGACTTTCGCAATCACGAGAGGTTTTGGCCCGGGGCGCATTGGTCCTCCAAGAGGGCGGGGGGGATCGCGGGCGGGCGGGGGGGGGAGGGGGGAGGGGGTGGGAGGATAGAAATAAGAGCGTTCTGAGAGGGGCAGAGGAAGCCATTGGCTGTAGTGTGACAGAGTTGGCACCGCGCTTTTTCCGGGGCTGGGGGGTTGGGGGTTGGGGGGCTGGGGGGGCTGGGGGGGCTGGGGGGGGCTGGGGGGGCTGGGGGCTGGGGGTTGGGGGCCTGGGGGGGGCTGGGGGGTTGGGTGCTTCTGGGTCTCCTGACAGACTGGAAAGAATTATTAACGCCTGGAAGCACATCTGGGCAGGGCCAGAACAGACTGCGTGTGCGCGCGCACACACACACACACACACATGCACATACAGACACACACATGCACGCATGCACATTCACACACACACTCGTACTGTCGGCACACGCATACGGACACACACACACACACACACACATACAGACACACACATGCACGCACGCACATACACACTCGTACTCGCATGCACACACATACAGACATACACACGCAGATACACACACGTGCACGTGCACACTCAGACTGCACACTCACAGGCTTGTTCAGGTGCATACACCCTCTCTCTCTAACCGCAGCCATATTCTCTGAAACAGCATGTACACGCACACCCACACACACGCACACACGCAGTCTCGGACGCACAGGCTGGAATAATGGCCTCATCCACCTTGTTAAAGAGCACTCCGGACTGACAGCTGTGTGTGGCAGACCCAGGGAGAGAGAGAGAGAGGGAGAGAGAGAGAGTTGCGATGTTGTGGGGCGACAGGCTTATGAAAATGTTTTTATATGGTCGATGACCGACGACAGGTGCTGGCTGGGGGGTCACCAAATTGTACGGCCCTGAGTCATAAAACACACACACACACACACACACACACACACACACACACACAGACACACAGACACACACACACACACACAGAGCTAATGGCAGGAGAGAATGATCAGCACACACAGTGATAGTGGCCCTCAGAGGCATTAGTAAGGGTCAGAGAATCCGCGGCTCCTGATTGGTCAGCGGAACGAAAGGTGCCGTCGCGTCCCTGGCGGTCGTCCTCTCCTGTCCGGGCTCGGCCTGGCCTTCTTCACGCCGCGATAGAGCCGTCACCCGGCCCCCATTGAGAAAAGCCGGAGGTTTGCCCTTCTGGGGAGGGAGGGAGTCTGGGTGTGCGATGTGTATGTTTGGGGTGGGTGGGGGGGGGGGGGTAGGGGGGCATTATGAGGTCAGCGGGACCCTTAGTTTGCGCTCTGTATTTAGCGTTCCCCAGAGAGCCATTAGCCAGCGGGTGTGAAAGGCTCCAAGGCATGCCAGTCCCCTCTCATTGCCAATACCCACAATGCACTGGGGGGGGGGGAGCCGGGCGCAAGTTGCACTTTAGAGTCTTGGCATGTGCGGAGGGAGGAACATGCAGGTGATTGCAGCAGGTTTGAAGTTTTTATTCCCCCCCCCGCCTGACATCCTATCCCTCGCTTTTATATCTTTTATATCGAGAGCGATGAAGATAAGCGCGCCCGCCTTTGTCGGTCTGTAAAACATCGACCCGCTCGCTTTGAGGATGGGCAATAACCCGGGTTTATTAAACACTCGAAGGAGCCAAATTATGGCATGCTAACCTAATAAAAGCTGCATCGAACGCCTGGAGTGAAAACGCCTGAAGTGGAGCCTAATCCGACTGTCGGGTTCTGTTCAGCCCTCTTCCCCCCCCCCTTTTGGTTTTAATGCGTTTTCCTCCCGATCGATATCGTGTGTCGGGCCCGATCGATACGGGACGCACCTGGCGGGGGGGGGGGGGGGGTGACCAAGCGGAGCGCTCGGTAATTTGAGAAGCCTGCGGGGGGGTTTATCGCGTGCCTGCGAGAGCTCTCCCCTCCCCCCGTTCGTCCGCGCGGCCGTTCCCTTTTTCATATAAAATGTCTCGGTTTGTTCTCAGGTTCTCCCTGGCGGGACGGTTTTTTTTTCGTGCGCTCCGTGCCGCGTCTTCTTCGCCCCCCCCCCCCCCCATGCGGGCCCAAGCGGTTCGGGCAGCAGGTAGTAAGGGAGCGTGACTTCGCCCCGGCCGCACGCCGGACGCCTCCCAGCGAAATACCGCAGGACGGCTCGGGATTCCAGACCCGCCTGAAACATCGCTGCCCCCCCTCCGGCACCCCCCCCCCATCCACCCCCCAGTAATTTAACCTTTCTCCTTTTAAAAGGGTAGTAAATAAATCCAGCCCCTTTGCCCACTCACACACACACTCTCTCACACACACACACACACAGACGCACGCACACACTCACTATGGACTGTGTGCCCTGTTGGGGGTCAGAAATTGTGGTGGGGTGGTGGGGGGGCTTGGCAGGAATTCTGGGGGGAGGGGGCACGAGTCCTGCGTAGGAGGGACCGGGGGAGCCGCTCAATTTGCTCCGGAGTTTTCCGCGGCCGCTCGTGTGGAAAAGCTCGTTACGGGAGCCGCAGACCCACAAGGCCGTCTGTCTCTCCCCCGTTTCCACGGCGACATGAACGAGCGGTGACACCTCCGCTGTGGTTTGGGCTGCTGGACTGCAGAGGTGTGCGTGTGTGTGTAGCTGTTAGGCTGCAGAGGTGTGTGTTTGTGTGTGTGTGTGGCTGTTAGGCTGCAGAGGTGTGTGTTTGTGTGTGTGTGTGTGTGTGTGTGTGTGGCTGTTAGGCTGCAGAGGTGTGTGTGTGTGTGTGTGGCTGTTAGGCTGCAGAGGTGTGTGTGTGTGTGTGTGTATATGTGCGCGTGCCCATGTGTGTGTGTGTGTGCACGCGCTTGTGTCCGTGCCAAGGCTAAGGAGATTCACACTCGTGCAGGGCAGCGACCTCATGGAGGCGTGTCGGTCAGACACGGCACTGCGTCGACACGCTACCTCAGAGGGGTGTGGAATTTAGGGCTCAGGAAAGGGGCTTCCTTCGGCCACAGGTGTGCATGGAGTACGGAACCTAAAACCCGCTGGACTCGTCTGAGGGTGAGACGGGGCCTAGAACACACAACGTGAGACGGAGGGGTTTCTGAGTTCTGCTTCGGCTCCGGGTTCAGATCAGTTCAGCCAAGTTTTATGGTCTCCAGAGAGAGGTTTACATGCAGCAGTAAAAAAAAATGTGCAGTAAAAACATTTGACAACCGCACCAAACATAGACCCAACACGCCACAGGAACAGCGTTTGTGAGGACAGGGAAGTTCGAACACGAGTAAAGGAGTAAAAAATTGGTTAAAATGTTTTTGTCTGTGTCTGAACCCGCCAGGCTCCGCGGGGGAGGTGATCGAGAAGGCGCTGCACTCCGGGATGATCAACCCCAGCCCCCAGTGGCTGACCCTGAAGCACAACGGGGCGGTGGCCAAGTTCGACTACCAGATCCGCGTGACCTGCGACGAGCACTACTACGGCTTCGGCTGCAACAAGTTCTGTCGCCCGCGAGACGAGTTCTTCGGCCACTACACCTGCGACCACAACGGCAACAAGACCTGCCTGGAGGGCTGGGCCGGCCCCGACTGCAACACGGGTACGCGGGGAGGGAGGGAGAGATGGAGAGATGGAGAGATGGAGAGAGGGAGAGAGGGTGGGAGGGTGGGAGGGAGAGAGGGTGGGAGGGAGAGAGGGAGAGGGGGAGGGAGAGAACGTGCGTGTGCACGCACACGGTTATGTGTGAGGGAGAGAGAGGCGTGAACACAGACAGCTGCATTCCCACTGTGTGAATGTGTGTGTGTGTGTGTGTGTGTGTGTGTGTGTGTGAGAGAGGCGTATTCTCACTGCGTATGTGTGCATGCCCTCTGTCTGTGTGTGTGTGTGTGAGAGAGAGAGAGAGAGAGAGAGAGAGAGCCATGTGTGCGGTGTGTGTGTGTGTGCGTGTGTGCGTGTGGGGGTGTGTGTGTGTGGTGCGTGTGCGTGTTTGTGGGTTAAGGGCAGGTGAGCGTGTCAGGCCTTAGCTAATGACTCCATCGCCGTGGTGATGTGAATGTGGAAACGGCCGGGGCTGAAGCTAGCGCGGCGGCGGCGGTGTGTAATGACCCCCGACCCCCCGGCACACCACATGATGTCAGGGGTTTTGACAGCACCCATCCGGGGGTGAGCTTACTCCTTACCCCCCCCCCCCGACACCCCGGTTCTCAGGCCGGCTTACTTCCGCCCCCGTCGCCTCTGTGTGCTGCCGAGGGGGGGGGGCCCATTGTTGGAGGTTGAATTGGTGGATTTGGGGTCCCAGGGCACGGCCTCCCCCCCCCCACCCCGGTCGGTCTCCAGCGGGACGGTGGCAGTGCTCAGATAAATCTTGTATTTTGTAGGATTACTGCTCCCGGTTTGGGATTAGAACATTCCCACGAGTGTGAGTGCGTGGGTCCGGGGGGAGGGGACGGGGCCATCGTGCTGACTCTTGTGTTGTTCTCTCTCCCTCTCTTCCCCCCCTCTCTCTCTCTCTCTCTCCCTCTCCCTCGTTCTCTCTCTCTCTCCTCTCCAGCTATCTGTCGGCAGGGCTGCAGCGCGGAGCACGGGATCTGCAAACAGCCCGGAGAGTGCAAGTAAACAGCTTTCCCTGCCTTTTAATGATTAACCACGTCTTATTAAAAACTAAAACCTTTTAAACTGTTGTTGTTGTGCAGGGCTTTTTAAACGGTCCCTTGTAGGGGTACATTTTTTGGTGGAGTCAATTTTTTTTTGTTTTTTTTTCATGTGGTCCCCCCCCACCACCTAGGATTTGTCTAGTATGGCACCTTATCCCCCCCCCCCAGTGAATGGGTAAAATGAGATTATTAACCTGGGTGCCCAAAATGCTGAGAGTTTAACAGTTGGAGCAGAGTCCGGTCAGAAAACACTGAACTTTTATTTTGTATTTTTTGCTCCACCCCTCCTTCTGCCACTGCTTTGATGTTGCTCCCCTTTCTCTTCTGGCCAAGAAACAATGAAAACCAGAACCCCTGACATCTCTCTTACCCCCCCTCCCCGCTCCCGTCCACCCAGTCCTCCACCTTCGAGCAGTTTGGAAATTAGCATGCCACAGTTTGTCGAGCACCACTGCCAACAC
>NC_049202.1:7022728-7024436 GCF_013347855.1 Anguilla anguilla
AAAAATAACTACCCCCCCCCCCCCCCAATCCCACCCCACCACCCCCCAAGCCTCACAGCCTGGCTGTCTTTTGCATATTTCAACGCACTTAACAGCACAGATTTAGAGCGCATCTTACAGTCTGGTTTATGTAACCCGTCCCCCCCCCCCCGTCCCCCCCTCCCTTCCCCATGTCTCGATTGGTCTGCCGTCCTGTGTGGTCTGTGTACGCGTGTATAAATAGCCCCTTTTTCCCCCCCGCGTTTTTTCCTAATGCGAACACCAGCTTGTGGCAGCTACTGAAAGACGTTTTCATCATTTTCAGGTAAGCCCACCCCCCCCCCCCACCCCCCCCTTCACCCAAACCACCCTCCATTTACCGGGTTGTTTATGTTGGCACTTCCTCCGGTCTGATTGCTTATGAATAGCTATTGTTCTCCATCACCCCTCCACCCCCACCTCCCCAAGTCCCTGAGATTTGGACCACCCAGAATTGGCTAATACCTCTAACCCCCACCCCCCTCCACCCCCCCTCCCCCTCCATCAAAAGTAAAGTGGATTTCAGGTAAAGGCCACGGATTCTGTAGCCCCCACCAGGTACCTCCAGCTTGGCGCTCTTAGCATTGCTAGCTCCATCTCCTAACCCTTGAAGCCCCGAGGCGTTCCACTTCAACGCTCAGAATATTCATTAAGGGGGTGTGGTACCGAGCGCAACAGAGGTACCATGGCAACAGACAGACTGTCAGCACTGTAGTACAGCACCAGAGCCAAGAACCTCCGGTAGTTGAGAAGCAGAGAGGATGGAAAGAATGCAGAAGTTGAGTATCTGGTGGGTCCACGGCAGCGGTGTGGAACTGCATGTCCTCGAGGGCCCCAGAGTCTGCAGGTTTTTGTGGCTGCTTTTCAACCGGCCATCAATTAAGGCCACGAGGACAAGGTGTGAGGACTCCTTAGCTGTTCAGTGACTTAAAATATAGCACACAGGCCCTTGAAGGTGTAAGACCGTAAATGTGATTGTGATTAGAACGTTCTTAACTGAACATTGTACTGCTGACGTAACAACACTGGCTTTTGAAATTTTGAAAAAAAAAGTCTGGAAAAGCCCGCGGTTTGGAAACGGGCTGTCGCTCGGTAGCGCCGGGCGCCTCGACGACTCAGACAAACGACCACGCGCGTGCGCGCAGAGCATGATGGGTAAAGGAGCCGCCGTTCCGTCCCCCCGATTGCCTAACAGCGTGAGAAGCGAGACTCCACGTGAGTCACGTCCCTCGCCGCGCAATCCAGGCTACCCCCCGCTCTCTCCTCCTCTCTCTGCAGAGTCAACGGCTAGGCTCCCAATCTCCAAGACCCCCCCACCCCCCCGCCCCCCTTCTCCACCCCCCCCGACTCAGTTACAACATCATCACCCCTGAAATCCCCGAGCATGATTCAGAGAGAGGGTGGAGGCAGGACCTCCTGAATCATCCATCCTGTCATCGGCTGACATTCTGGAGAAACTCTGGGCCCAGTAAAACTGTGATGTAACTGAGAGAGACAGAGCGAGAGAGAGAGAGAGAGACAGAGAGAGAGAGAGAGAGAGAGAGAGAGAGAGACAAGGTCGCTCTACCCTCCAGCGGGGTACTTTTCCTCAATTGCCCCAGTAATAGTCCAGCTGCACAGAGGCACTGGGCATGTGTGCAATAACAAGGGCCTGGATGAAAGCTGATTGTTAAGCGCAGGATGAAGCTGA
>NC_049202.1:7024636-7057136 GCF_013347855.1 Anguilla anguilla
CAGCAAGGGTACGTTAAAAGTGTCAATAAGAGTCACGACCAAACCAATCGCAAACATTCCTTTCGCCATCCCCGACCCCCACCCACCACCCTCCATTTTCAATGCCACAAAAAATCCCCCCTTCTCTCCTCTCCTCTACCCCTTGGCAGAATCCAGGTTTCATAATTTCTTATGTACTGAGTGCCAATTGCAAAGGCGGGGTGATGTAATGTTTCAGGCTTCTGGGCCCGAGCCATCGGCCTACTCAGAGCCTTGAAACTTTAATGTGCCGCGGCTCGCTGAATGGGGAAAGAACGCAGGGCGGCCGTATCGAAATTCTAGACGTGCGAGCCGAGAGAAATGACAACTAACCGCATACTTAGGCGGTCGCTAACACCCATTAACCTTCCAATAACCTTGAAGCAAGTCAGTGGAGATGTTATACATTAATACAATGCAACAAGCCTGGCTCACCTATTTCTCCTGAAGTATTGCACTTGTGTACAACGTCTATTTTGCTTTTAAAAACAGGTTATTGGAAATTACCCCAAATATTAAGTAATATAAATAAATGCAAGTTTCTGAACAATGTTGCCCACCTAGCACCTTTCCTGAAATCTGTGTCAAATATTTATCTTCATACATCAAAACATTTATGAAAATCATGTTTCATACGTCTTCTCCTTCTCAGTTCTGCCCGGTAGCGTAACATGCTGGGTATATGGTTTCGCCTGATTCAAAGTGAAACCTGGCGTATTCATGTTGCTTTTCTGCGCCTTATTGTAGTGTTTGCAAAGTAAGACTACCTCTGTTTGGGCGTGCCTGCACTCGAAAACTGATATTTTTGGGAAACTGAAATCGGTGCGTCTTCCTCTGAAAGGGAAGGTCTTTTGGAGTACAAACAAAGGCTTTTTATATAATCCGCTTTACAACCACAAAACCTGTCAGGAATACACTTTTTTTTCAAACTATAACATATTCTATAATGTGAAATCAGTCAATTCAATTTTGTATTGTGCACCATTGATAAAATTCCGTTGAAGTAATTATGATTTCAATTCTAATATTTTTTAAATGTTAGTATCCCAGTTGACACGTCAGAATCAAATATCAGTTCAGGTTGATATGAAATTCCATTGCTTGTACATCACTGCAATGTTCTGACAAAATTTTGAGTGTTTTAATGTCGTTTCAATATAAGCAGCTACTGAAGTGTCTGTTTGTGTCACAGGATTATCTGAAAGCAAGCGAGAGCCAAAAGAGTACAAAAGAAAAAAACGCTGCTTTGAATGAGAATTTCCCAGAGAATCCGGGAGTTGCACAAACACATGCTGCCGTGCAGGAGTAACAGATACTCTTCTCGTGACACGCTGTTCAGAGCAGGTTATTCAGCAGAGACCACACCCCCCCCCCCCCCCCCACCTGAAAGGCCATACTTTTTTTTCCCACACTTCAATGGTTTACCTGAGCCTTATCATCAGAAACTGTATATACTGTACACACCTGACCTCGTTCCCTTTCCTCCTGAGCACACCTGTTTGGTGGGTCAGGTCACCTGATACGCCAAGGTACACAGGAGGAGGAACAGGTGAGGATGACGAGGACGCGCGTCACTCTCCAAGCCGGCGGCTGCCGAGCCCGGGACGCTGCTGCTGACACACACGTGTTCGGGGTGTGTGACTCAAACAGACCTTGCAAGGTCATGTCTTTTTTTTTTTTTTTTTTTTTTTTAACTTGTGAGCACAGAGTAACCTTCATAAATTACAAATATGTGACAGGCAATTTAAAGTGATTTACCGCAACTAGAGCACTGTTATGCATTTCCTCGTACACGCGGCTACCCTTGTCTTCGTGCACGAGGCATGACATAAATATCAACGTTTATTTTACCCGCAGTTTTTTTTATTTTTTATAATCCCTTATGGCTAATATGACTTTTGAGTCATGGAAAATGGGCGCGTTAAAGAAATACACCGTCTAAATTGTCTCTTGGGGTGACAACACACTCAAGACTCAATCTTTAAGGATCGGAGGAATGTTGTGACAAAGACGTGGCGTTTGTTTCTCGGGTTAAAAGACGAGCGAATCAACTGTTTACGCTGGATCGTTGCTAACATCTCTTTTCCATTCAGTGATTCAGTCAACAGGATACCGTCCGGTGAAGTTGTCATCGACGTGCTTCCAGGTGCACTTCGACCCACGCGGTCAACGAGACCCAGAAATACCTCCGTCTACGTTACGCTCGTCAGGTTTGCCGAAACGCGATCTTGTCACGCCCCCCCAGCGGCCACACGCGGGCGGACTGGCTGCCGGCGCGAAGCCTTCGACACACGAGACTCGTGAATGGGTGAAGACGACGGCGAAACGGGGGGGGGGGGGGGGGACGTTACCGTTACCGTCCCTCACTAATTCATGAGCGTCGCCGTAACGACCCAACCTGGGCGGAAAAGTCACACGCCTGTGAAAACACACGCCCGTCATCTTTCCGAAGGTAAATGTTTAATCTGAAAGACGTTTAAAGGCATCGTCAGACCCTGTGGTACACACCGCTCTTTCTGAGAATGAAATACCTTTGAGGAACTCAGCAGCACCCAATACAAGCCGAGCCAATGACACGTCCAGACGTCGACAACGGTTCAGCCCCAATGGTGACGACAGCCTTTTCCTCTCTCATTATCACAGTATCAGGGACTCCCAGCTCAGGTCCTGGGGAGGCGTAGGGCACGGCTAGAGTTTCTACCTTATAAATCAGCAACCAATTCGGACCAGGAAAAAAAAAATCAATGAAGCGCTGAGAAAAAAACAAAAACTACACTCCCTAAGGAGGACACTACTGGTGGACACTATGCCACTCATAAAATAAAAATGATTCCACATGTTGATTCAAATTAGCTTCACCTAAAAGAAAAAAACAGGCAAAAAACCTAACTGTGAAATGTTACACATTAATACATTCCTACAGCACGGCACTGCGTGCACTGAGGCTGAAGGAGATTCACAGAAATGGGCCTGCAGACATTCTCAGAACTTGTGGGGACATGGATACTTGTGGGGACATTAAGACGTCAGGCTGGCTGTTTGCTGCCAGTCTGGTTTTCTGGTAGGTGTTCACACTGGTTGAGTTGACAGTTGGCTAGTTCCCTTCTGATACTGTACAATCACCCCTGGTTGGTGTGTGGTTGCAACAGCTCCCTCACATAACTGTCTCTGATGTTATCGGGCAGTATCGCAAAGGACCATGAGCGTGTGTGTGCGTGTCTGTGTGTGAGTGTGTGTCTGCATGTGTGCGCGCGTGTGTGTGTGTGTGAGTGAATGTGTCTGCATGTGAGTGTGTGTATGAGTGTGTGTGTGTGTGTGTGTGTGCATGAGTGAGTTAATGTGTCTGTATGTGAGTGTGTGTGTGTGTGTGTGTGTGTGTGTGTTCGTTTCTGAGAAAAGCCCTTTCAAACACTCTGCAGAAAAGGTGTGTACAGGGGACATATAGCATGGTGGTTGAGCAGTTCACCTGTGAAGCACCAAAAATCTGGCACACAATCTGGCAAACAAAGAAAAACAGAAACTCTGTGGTTGCTCGTACCTAGTTTGTCCTTTCTCACAGAACACAGATGGTGTTGTGAAAGTGATCTCTTTTTCTATTTTTTTTTTTTTTGGAGGGGTTGGGGGAGTTTCCATTTCATCCACCGCCACCATTAGAGAATCTCTTCCAGCCTAATCCAATAGCGCCGTTGCCATGACGTTGGGAGGTTTCATCGTCAATATGACACAATGCATCACTAAGCCAGTCGCTTTCACACACAGGGATTGTGTTCTGGGGTTAAGTCTGTAGGCCGTAATAGATGAGGGACACCAGGCGTGTGCGACGTGGATGAAAAGTTTTTCATCCTATCCTCACCCCTTAGCTAGCTCCACCCAATGTAGGACACAAGGAGAGGAAGCAAGGAAAGGCTGCACGGACGGAGGAATCGAGGTAACGTGTATTAGGCAAATGGAACATCGTTAGTCAGTCAAGCGTCAGTTTGAAGCCACGTCAATTACAGACATGGCAGATTGGTAGAAGGCAGGTCAATCAGGTATGTGTCACACATTCCGAAAGAAATTCTTTCGCAAAGTATGCACTCCTGTTTCCTTGTTCAAGCATCCTTCGGGAGCCTCCTAGCTCCTTGCTCCTAGCTCCTTCTAGGAGCATTTAACAGGTTGGAATGTCCTTGGAGATGGCGGCCCTCGATTGGTTTCCAGGTCAGGTGAGGACCGAGGAGACAAGGACGGATAAAACAAGCGACTGGAATAAGCCCACTGTTTGAGCCAGGCTGAGTCCCAAATGGACGTCAGCTGACTGACAGTGGCTGCTTGTTTCCATGGCGACAGGGCATCTCACTCTCTTCCCGCCGGTGGGTGGTGTAGGGAAGCCGTCACATCAACGTTGTCATGGCTCCCCCCCTCCTCCATTTAACATCTCAGAAATTCAGAACATATCGTCCAAGGGAGATTTGTTTCTCACCCAACCCCCCCCTCCCCCACTCCCCCCCGGCCCCCCACCCATGCTCCTGAAGCTGTGATTAATGCCATAGTTTATATACAGTCTCATTTATCTTTAGGGAAAACCCAGGAAGTGTGACTGAATTCCTGGCTACCAGAGTGAGAGGAAAAGATTTCATGAAAGCTTCACGAAAAAAACCCCCAGAAAAAAAAGAAGAAAAAAGAAAAGAAAAAAAAAAGAAGAAGGGATTTAGGACGGCTTAGTATGACATTAGCCTTCCCGACTTCAAAGCGCGGTTTTTATATAACGGAGGAGGATATCTCCGAGCTCGCTTCGCCCTGTTTAAGAGGCGAACCTCGAGATGAGACGGACGCCGCCGCCGCCGCTGTCACGTGTGACGCTTCGCGAGGAAAGCTTCGCGACGGCCGTGACGACTCCCCCGCTCCCCCCCCCCCCCCGCTCCGCTCCGATGCGTTAAATGGATTACGGCTCGAACGCGTTAAACGTTTCCCGTCGGGAACGTCCTCCCCGTCAGGAACGTCCTCCCCGCAGTCTGTCACAAGTTTCCTTTGGGTGAAAACGAGATTTCCCTGTCCCAGTTTTTCTGTTTTTTTTTTTTTTTTCCCAGAGGTGAGCGCCATGCTGCTTTTATTCACAATGACAGGAAAGTAAAAACAAACAGACAGTAAGCTTCTGTGCCATTGTCTACGTAAGGACTGAACGTTTCTGCTGGAAAAGGTCACACACAATACATTTCAATGTCAATAAATTAAGAGAGGCATTACACATTAGGCAAGATAGGTCATATGCAAGATAGGCCATTATACATAAGGCATTTCACAATGTAAACACCTCATTTATCAGAAATAGTCATAATTACAAACACCCTGAGCCAAGTGAATTATCGTGTGAAATACAACAAAATTTTCGACAGGGCCGTGCGCCAACATGCTCTTTACGATCCATGGGAAATTCTTCCTCTATCTTTTTATTTACGCTATTTATTTCTTATGGCTCCATTCATACTGAGAGAAATGAAACGTGACAGCTTTTTTAAAATTTATTTTGAACCCTGTGAACGTAACATGCACTGAAAGGACACCCAATACGCTTACTGTCTACAAATAAAATAGAATTTAAAACACTGTAGCGGAAGGCTACAGATAAGCTCATTCTGACGACTTGGCGGAAAACAGAGAGGAAAGCGTGTGGGGCCAGGGTGGTAGTGACTGACAGCAGTAATGGGACAGACATTCATATACGACCTGCATACCCACAAGCACGCAAGGTAATGTAACTTCAATGCAATTTCAAAACAACAAAAAAAAAAGCAAGTTAAAGGAAGTAGACAGGAAAACAATGCATTTCCTGCAATACAAACGAATGCGCTGTCAGGACACATTACGGTGTGTTTGGGGTCTGGGCTGGCACTTCGGATTCCTTTTTTATTTCCCCGTTCCGCGGCTTGGTATACGGAACAGTAACGGAATCCCAAGGGGGTTTCCGGGATTTACGGACCAATCGCGTCGCATTTCGGTCAATTTACGCCGAGCTGTCCCCCGTCACTGAGGTGTAATCGCTCGTGTCACGCGATTCGAAAAAAAAACGTCGTCATCTGAAAATTTAATTACTTCCAACGGTTGTCTCCAGTGGGCCGTCTGGTTAATACGCCAAACGTTACGTTGAAAAATAAATAAAGAAATAAATAAAATAATTCCATGCATTCCCCTGCTGGCCACGCTGTAAGCACGTGTCACATCGACACTGCCAAGGCCCCGCCCGTGGAGCGCCTATTCTATAGCAATATGGAGCATATGGCGGAGATTCATTCATCATATTAAAATGATCATCTGCGCATTGATGGCTGCTTCCTCCTCATTCACTGCTTTTGTTTTGAGGCGGAGTTTATATCTCCCATCCTTCCCCAGTCCCTCAACCCCCTCCCCCCCCCCCCCCCCCCACCCCCCCGCTCCTGGCTGAAAGTCAGCACGTGGACTAGTCTGCTCCAGTTTTCCTTTTTTTATTTTTTCAGGAAAAGCTCATTATCACACCCCCCCCCCCCCCACCACTGCCCGCCCCCAGAGTCACACGCACCTGTCCTCCGGGCGTCGGCTGGGACACAGCTGTCACGGGGCCGCCGGCTCCCACCCTTTTCCGCTATTAATACCGCCGTCCTTCAGGAGTCACGAATTCGAGGGGCCGCGTTCGCCAGGTGCTCCGCCGCCGCGGTCGCCATGGTTACACCCAATCGCCAGACGGCCCAGTTCCACAAGGGGGGGGGGGGGGGGGGGATTGGTGGGGGCTCTTAATTCTGATGCCAAGACGATTCAGTCACAAAGAAAATCTTCTCTTTCTGTATTTTATAGAGAAAGAGAGAGAGAGAGAGAGAGAAAGAGAGAAAGAGAAAGTCAGCAATGGGCAGTATCACTGTTTTTTTTTTGGGTACAGATCAGGGTTTTTTTCATTCTGGTGTTTTGTCAGACTGTTTTTGATTGACTGCAGCAATCGAATGTTGCAAGCCGTAAACAATGCCCTCCTGTGCCCTCCGTACGTTGGGAAAGTTTACTTTACCTCAACACCACTCGACAAAGCTATCAAAACTGTAGGCAGGTCTGTACTGTGTAGATAAAAAACTATACAAATAAGGTCTATTTTCATTCCAAAAGGGTGCAAACAAAACATGGTCATGAGGAAGGATATGGATGGATGAATTAATGGATGAATGGATGAATGAATGAATGAATGAATTAATTAATTAATTAAATAGTTTTAATGTAATGTGGGACAAAGATGAGGAATCCATGGCCATCCACAAGCATTTATATAGCCCCCATTTACATTTGTTTTATTGTGACACATAGCACCCTTCTTGGCAAATCCAAAATGCAAGACATAGAATATAGACCTGACTTCACCTGAATCCAATTTGAATCACACTTGGAGGCGCTTTTGGTTCAGACAGTAAACTCTCCCATCACCAGCATCGTACTGGCACATGAAATCCCGTAATAAATAGCAAACAGCCAGGAGAAACGCAATCTCGGTCCAAACGCGTGGAAACGGACACGCAACGCATTAAAAATGCACAACCGCACATATCATAAATTCCTGAATCCAAAATGTAGACTGTATGGGATTCAAGTGTAAAAACGGCCAGAGAAAAATTAATCACCAGCCTACAGATTTGTTTGTTTTTTGACCTTTTGTCTAGTTCTCTCTCTCCCTCCCTCCCTCCCTCCATCCATCCCTCCCTCCCTCCCTCTCTCTCTCTCTCTCTCTATGTGTTCTCTTTCTTTCTTTCCCAAGGTTCCTGAGCCTCAGACAGCTGATTGTTGCCATGGTGACAAGAAGAATCAGATCTACATTTGATGCCTGACTGCAGACACCAGCAGAGATGTTTTTGTGCTTCAAGACAAAAAAAAATATTAGATGAGGCTGAATGCTAAGAGGAAGGCCTCGATGTCAAGGAGGAGAAAAAAGGAGCTTGCTGTGAATAGAACAGAGACAAAAAACGTCATGTTTAGAAATTGGGCTCCATAAAAAGAATTAGCACATTTTTCAGAACGAACGTACATTATTGCTAGATTACATTTTTAAAAACACATGACTAAAAGTTCCTTTTTCAAAAGCTTTTTAGCAAATGCCAGCTTAGCCATTAACCGTGCGGGGAACAAACATAAGAATGGAAACCCATTTGAGATTTTGTGGAGAGGAACCAAGCTGATAAGTGCTTGATGGGTTCACACCTGTGTGGTAATGACCATTAGCTTCTTTTCTTTCTTTTTTTTTACTGTAAAAACAGGTGAGCTCAGAGAGTCTATTTATTGACAGACGCATTCGTCAGTCCATTTGAAGCCAAACCCCTGATCTAGTCTTCGGCACAGCAGGGGCACCATCAACGTGAGTTTGCAACTCACCACGAAAGAAGAAAAGTGAAATAAGTCTGAGATTTTAGCAACGTTTGGAGAAAGTGCGTTATGATTAAATTATACCGCTATCTATTTGAATTTTTATATAGTTACTTTTAATAATAATAAATAATAACTTCACAAAGCACCTGTCATACAGAGAATCAAATAGCTCGATGTGCCTCACACACGAGTCAAGGGATTCAAAATAAGGGTAAAATACACACAAAATCAAATAGCAGGATAAAAATAAGTGGAAATATAAGTGAATAAGTGTGTTTCACACTCAGACTTAAAATAAGAACTTAAATGCCTTTTATTTCACACAAAAGTCGGGTCTAAACCAGAGGTGGGCAATCAGGGCCGTATATGTTTCCATGCCAACTTCTGGCCCTTTTACACCATTTTACATTTACAACATTTACGCCATCTCTCATTTTAGCTACATTTCTGGATAAGCGCATGAACAGCAGCTGAAGACAGTTTAGTAGAGCAGACAGGCAGCCCCTTCTAGCTCCAAGAGGCTCATAGCTCAGTTGGAAATCAGTCACCCTACAGATTTTGTCCCACATATCTTGCATCATATAAAAAGCTTTGCAGTTTCGCTGAAGGTTCTGAAACCCTTTTTTTTACCGAATGGAAAGCTTCACAGTATTTTTAACGCAGACAGACTGCAGTCTGTTTGTCAGATGCTGCAGAAAACAGCAAAGCACATGACCTGCTCTGCGTTCTGTTTTAGAAATGTGACATTTCCTCAAGTCTCAGGTGTCTCAGCTGTGCATATTTACAGAGGTGAGTGTAGGCCTCATTTTAAAAAGGCTGTCATCCCCCCATGATATCATAAAAGATTTTTTTTTTTTTTTTTAGTTGTTGGGTGTTGTGATTTTACCAGTCTAGCAAGAATGACATAATGACATGACAACAAAAGGAATTACATTCAGAAAATATCAACATTTCGTGTTAAGAAGAGGCTAAAAGTTTCAAGCGTTTCAGCATATTGCCATCAATGGTGTTGAAATGGTGTGGTATGTTGATATATGTCATATCTATATATATGTCTTATATGCCCAGCTCTACAGTATCACCACTGGTACACAAGCTAATTAGAAAGGAACCAACAATTAAAGCCTCTATTTTCAGGAACTGTAAGCTATTAACTAGTGCCCGACGTGAGCACTCAAACCTATTCACAGTATACACAGAATGTATTCTGTTTAAAGTGCATTAGGTGGTAGGGAGTTTAGATTTGTTTGGAGAGTGCTGGAAATAACGGCAGAACCAGGAAGAAGCTGCCTGTGGCGCAAGTTCCAATGTTACTCACTGCGAACTGGCCATTTCATTACTGCAGCTAGTGAAGCGGCCCACTCCCCTGCAGTAACTTTAAAGACAGAGTAAGTCCCCACAATAACCAGATCTTTTCAGTGTGTGACTTCCAGTGCTACTTTTGGGTCAGGGTCATTTTAATTGTTTAATTTTAATTTTGGTGATTGATTGGCGACCATGATGGTTTTTCCCCTTCTTCTTCTTCTTCTTCTTTTTCAAGAACACTTCCCTAGCTGAGAAGCCAGGGCTCAGGGGCATCTCGAGATTGGATTTTGCCGTTTCCAGGGAAACGGCGTGCCCCGTCGATAGCTCCGCTCCATTAGCGGCCAGCGCAAGAAAGGGGGGGGGGGGTTGGTTTGGGGGGGTCAAGGGCTTGACTTTGGTAACACACCACCCGTTAATTTAATTCTCACGTTAGTCTTTCCAGATCGACGAGAAGGACGCCCGTTGCCAGGGGAGACGACGCTCGACGAGGCGCGATGTTCCCGCCATTCCCGCCTCCGTCGTCTTCCAGCGCTCGCCTCCCTGTCATCGGCGGGTAATAAGACCGGAGATCACCTCGGTGGGAATTCAAACCGAGGAACACGGCGCTTTCATTTTTAATCTGCCGCTATGCCGCGTAAGCTTTTTATTATTAGGGACTACCCAAGAGCGTGCTGCTTGTCATTTTATACCTCCATTTATGTCTCCATTTAGCCTTGGGATTATCTGCTAAATATAACAATATGCAATACTAAATATAAAAGTCCTAATAATATGAAATATTATTAAAAAATGAAATAGTACCAAAAATTTAAAAAACTTCATTAAATATTAGATGATGGAATGTCTATAATTACAATTAGAATGATTCTGTGGAAGTCTACTCCAAAGTCTTCTTGCACTTTACCTTGTTGAACTGGTTTTGGCAAAGGTGAATAATCTCATGACAAGGACAATGGCCCAGATATGTTGAAATGCCAATGATGTATGCTGCTTTCTGAATGCCAGTGCTTTTGTATTTTTTTCTTATAAATACATTGGCCTTCAGCACTGTACTTGTTCTGTTTAAATATAGGAGTGTTTTAATTAGCACCAGGAACCTGTCAGTGTGAACTCGCTCTTATGAATGGGTGACTCACTCTGACGAGGGACAGCAGGTCGATGCCAACTGTGATGATGACGGATAAGGTGAAATTCACCTGTGCCACGGCACACCTTGCCCAACAAGAAACAGCGGCAAGTCAGGCATGTCCTTGAGACTAAGCACTGCTATTATCCGCAGCTGCAGACCTAACCAGCTGAGACCCGCATTATCAAACTCTACCTTTAGCCGAGGGCACAGGCACACTCCTGGTGAAAATTAGGACTTGCGCTGACGAGAAAAGCAAAAGAGATGTTGAACCGAAAAAAGGCATTTTTTTCCACGTTACACTCGACCTGCCGATGACATCAGGCACGGATGAATGCAGCCGCCCGTCATTGCCAAGATTACCTCGTTTAATTGCCTGTACCTGAGAATCCCTGGAGTAAGTTTGCTGCTTCCTCTCCTGGTCTCCAAAAAGCAAATGGCACCCCATCGCCCCCAGTTCAGAAGTTTAGTATTAATGCATTAGCTGGCACGGTGTTAGCATGAACAGGGGGGTTTTATTAAAGGAGCTGGCCGCTTCTTCCTGAAACCGGAATACGCAACAATGGGCACTGATATCCATAATAACTAAACGGTTAAATAAATGAAACCTGCAAATCACAGGATGCAGGCTATCTTGGCGTGCTCTGAATTTTCGAAACCGCACAGCTTTTACCCATAAGGCTCTCACGTTTCGGACTGACCTTCCCCGGAACGTGCCGGAAGCAAAAAATTTGCTTTGGCCTTTAAAATGGAGACTTAACGAGGGATCCTGGCCTCTGTACCTTACGCGACTCGTTCTTCTTCTCAAAGTTTTCAGTAGCTCTCTGGAAAAACTGCGAAGCACCTTCGCTGCCTCCGCTGCTAGCTGTAATGCTATTCACCTTCGCTGTCAGTGAGAGTTTAACATTAGGGCCTGACCAAATTATCACTGTGAAAAAACCAAATGCAATTTCCAAGGCGTTGGCAATGTGTTAATGTAAAATTCTTACTCAAAAGACTGCATTGCCAAGACAGCATCTAAATGATCACTTAGGCAGCACACCACAACGGCAAGTTTTAGTGCAGGAACAGGTGTTTCCCATTAATTTTCCAACACGTCCAAAAATGAAAACAATTGCCTTAAAATGGCCCAGATCAGGAAGTTTTAAAATCAGGGACTTAACTCTTTCAGACCTGCCATATTTGGAAATGGTGCAATAAAAATAAATAGTTCAACTCAAACTTACATCATATAAATGTTCATTTCACACAGACGGAACTGAACTGAACCGAGGAGGAGAATCTGGAAATAAAAGTCACAGATTCATATCTCGCATTTTCATCTCATTGTCCTCACAGGGGGGGACGGTTTGCTTCCCAGCTCATGGTCCGATAATGGAATACCCAGACGGAACATATTACACTCAGAGAACGTTACAGGAGGCAGTGATCAGGCAGGAACACACAATGCTGAGGGCAATGCAGATGTGCTTTCTGAGCTACAAATACACAATAACCATTTCTCACATTTGGACTGCTCTCAGCCAAGCTTGGTGTGTGCCCCCCCTTCCCCACCCGCCCCCACACACAAACACACGCACACACACACACACACACACAACCACCATCAGTGTAGTAGGAGGTATGCTATTGGCTCACGCTCACGTGTAACCATAGATACCGGTGTCACGCGTAGCCATAGACACTGGGTGATTCATATCTTTAATGCTGGCCCTTCGTGTTTGTTTGGAGTCAAATGAGGACGTTCGGAAACACACAGAAGAGAGGACAATAAGAGCCATTACGCTGCCTGGTGACATTAGCGGGGAATAAATATATCTTGCTAAATAAACGTTTATACGGCATTATCTGAGAGGGTACAGCTTGTCGACGTGCGGCTGTCGGTAATGACTTGGGCAAGCTGGCGAGAGTGTAGCAGGGACGCATTCATCTTCTCTCAGTGTTTGTGTTCTGCCGCGTCGCACCCAACCGACGGTTTAAATCTGCCAATTACAGTGTGTCCTGTGGCCCGGAGAGAAAATGCTTCAACAGATATGTCAGTTATCGCCGTGGCAATGGTTTACTAATGCAACCGTTGCCAGGCTATGACTTATATGGGCATTGGGGGAAATTTGCGATCAGTGATTTAGTGCACAAAATGCATGTAATCTACATACATCTACTTACCTTCTAAGTGGTAATTAAAATAAATGATGGTGCTATTTAAAAATTCATTCTTTAGACCTGATGATTAATCACCAGCACATTAACAGATCAGCAGTCATAACAATGACATGTTGGGTGAGCTAATAAGAATGTTATTAACTTGGGAGGTTTATTTTTATTTACTGGGGTTGTTTCTAAGGAATAATTTAATATTATTCATGTTTGCCTTCTTATTGTCAGTCGGTCTCGATAAGAGTGTCTGCCAGACGCCAGTACCGTGATGAAACGCAATCTGTTTATCTTATTTCTCGCGGACGTCGCGTGGCTGTGCGTCGAAAGAGCTCGGCGCCCGCGCGAGGGCGAAGCCGTGGAATAAGAGCCGTCGTATAAATTAGCCTCGTTCCCCGCGTGACGGGATCGACGCGATCGCCATGACAACCGAAGGAAAACGGTTTTCTGAAGACGCCGCGCAGCCGGTTAGCCGCCGCCGCCGCCGCCGCCGCCGACTCCTCGCGCGCCGTACGGCCGAATAAATGGAGAGTCGATAAGCCGGCAGGGAATCGATCCCCGTAAGCGAGGCCCATTACATTCACGAATTCACCGAGTGCGTCGATAATGGGCCCTTTCTTAAGAGCGAGGCTTACACATGCAGTGACTGAGCTCCCGCTAATGTTGCGAAGTGAAGAAGGTGTGTCGCTTGAGTGAATGACATTCTGATATTTCAGATACTCGCGGAGCCAGACGGTTTTGCTCGGACGGCCCGAAGCAGAGGCCGCTAGGTTTTTTGCCTTCGTCCGGCAGGCTTTTGCCTCAAAAGTAGCACTCTATGTGGCGCTAAACTGCACAATTAGGTCTTCTGATTGGCTAAACTGAACAAATAGGGCTTCTGATTGGCTAACTTGAACAAATAGTGCCTCTGATTGGCTAAACTGAACAAATAGTGCCTCTGATTGGCTAAACTGAACAAATAGTGCTTCTGATTGGCTAGACAATTGTCTTCACACCGGACAGCCAGGTAAAGGGAGGGTGGGGAAACTAGCAGTTCTCAGCCTTCAAGGACCATGATTTGAGTAATAGGGATGTAGACCCTGTTGTCTTGGATGAGTGGAACAGGCGACAGAAGATAAAAGACAGTGATTCGTGTATATTAATTTACATGGGAAAGCCAAACCAATTCAGTATAAGAATGACCAGGGGTCCACCCACTGTGCTAAAAACAGGTGTGGCACAGGCACACTGTAAAATGCCAATTTAAAAATGTGTGTGAATGTACATAATATCCAGCTGTAATAATGGATAGTATGTTTTTAATAAAATAATAATTTTAATCATTTGCTATGGATAACAATGTAATAATGAAGTAATAATAATAAAGTAACAATAACAAATGTTGATAATGCAATGTTTAGACTTGCCGCATCAAAACCCGATCACATGGACTGCTTTGACTGGTTCACTTGAGAGATACAGGACAAGTAAACAGTGAACCATTCACTAATGACGCAGGATTAGAAAAAAAAGAGGCGTGTCCTTGTAAGGAAATATGCACAGGTCCATAAATAACACGTAAAATAAACAGCACATGAGACACACTTCCTGTTGTCGTGAGTCACGCTCGGGTACGTAACGCAGGTGAGTCATCAAAGGATGCCATTCCTTGCGATTCTCCATTGCATTGCGTTACATCACATCACACCGCTGGCGTTCGGCGGACCGAGACCGGTGAGAGGCGCGTCAAGACCTGGGATCATATTTCATTTGAAATGCCGTAACATTTAGACACCAGAAAAAAAAATGCCCTGGCTGTTTCTCAACAAAATACGACAGTACATTTCGGTCCGTGACGCGTTTTACCGAAAACTCCCGGGGGGGCTGCAGGGAATGTTTTCAAATATCATCGCCATGTGAAAACGCAAACCGCAATACATATTTTCAAAATGTCATGTATATTTTAGTCTGTGAATCCGCTCCGCGGCTGGGATCACGGAATGTCTGAGGGCATGTCGCCTTATTCCACCGCTCACATCACCCGAAAACGTGTGACATCACCTAATTACTACGATTATACCCCGCTAACGATGACTACCATCAGAAATCACACACGACGCAGCTTAACTTAAAAACCACGTTTCAGTTATAACTTTTCCACCCTGGGGTCGTCAGACTTCAACGCCCCAACAGTCCCTTTTTTCTGACTTTACAAAAGAAGTTAATCTCCTTTTAATTGGCGATGATTTATTCGCTCGCCGTCCTCCAGCTGTGCCGATCGCGCCCCCGCTTCCGCACGCTAACGGCCGTGAAATGATATTCGCTTGTGCGATTTGGCACGGGACTTGAACCGGGCAGTCCCTTTTATGCCGTCAAAGGGCGCGGGGGTTACACACTAACTGTCACTTTCGGGGACGGCGTGATTAACGGCCACAAGCGCGAAAGTATTTTACGCGCCGGGGACGATTATGAGCCCTTTGTGCGCCGAGAACAGTTTCCGTGTCGCTCGCTAGCTTAATCTAGCTAGATTAAACTAGATTAAACTGTAAATATAACGCACCCAAAGTCAAAGAAGGAGTCACCAGGCGAGTGTTTTTTTTTTTAAAGAATGTGAAGCTGATTTTTAAATGTTAAATTCTCAGATGAATGCTGCAGGCGCACATGACAGCAGAAGAAATCTACGCTACTCCTCCTGGTAATATTTACGATGACGCATCATAAAATTCTCTGAATGACGCTTATCTTATCCGTCCATCCCTCCCTTTCATCTTTCCGTCCCTTTTCATTCCGCTCTTCCAGGTGAGGGGGCCCGGCAGCGTGTCCGGAGAGAGAGGGACGGGAAAATTCGATCCCCCTGCCCTTTGATCACCTGGTTACCCCATCAGATCCCTGAACAGGCTGAATGGTCCCATTCAGGGACCCCATCGGATCCTCCACCCGAACAGACTGCGCATTCATGGCCATTGTAATCATCACTCTTCCCTGAATACCTTAAAAATGCTGGCCTACTTTTTTTTTTTTTTTTAGCTTGATTGCCTATTAAGGGGAGGGGAGGAATGACCTCTGGTTGAAAAATTCACACTGCATACGTATACTGCAAAACATATTACAGGTCGGAAAGTAAAGCCTCTCTCAATGGGTAAACCCAGGGTGTTGAGAGTGGACATTCAGTGAAGTCACTTATTTAGTGATGAAAAAAAAAAACAATCTACCAGCGTTTGTGAATGGAAAAATAGTCCCCAGGCCCCACCCCCTGCCTCTACTCTGACCCCCCTCTGAGAAGTTACTGAGTCTGCCCTTAATTACTGGAAGGAGAAAAAGATTAATGGACTGGTCAAGTTGAGGAATTTGGAGGGAGCCCAATCCTGGGGAAAACCCCACCCCCCCCCCCCCCCCCCCCCCCATCACTGCGTACCCCATGGAACTGAGCAGATTAACAATATGCCACAAAAAAAAAAAAAAAGTAATAGGCAAGGAAACAGCAAACGAGAGAGAAAGACAGAGAAAGAAACAGAGAGAGAGAGAGAGAGAGCATTAAAGAGAGACGGAGAGAGAGAGAGAGAGAGACGGAGAGAGAGAGAGAGAGAGAGAGAGACGGAGAGAGAGAGAGAGAAAGAGAGAGAGAGCATTAAAGAGAGACGGAGAGAGCGATAGGAGCAATGGCAGACCTTGGCTGGCTGATATTAATGAAATGTCTTCTTTAGAAGCAGCCAGCCTGCCCCCCCCCCCCCCCCCCAGCCCCCCACACCAGGTGCGAGCCGAAAAGTTTCGGAAAGAAAACGCTCAGAGCGCCGACCAGAAAAGGTGGCTGCCGGGGGAAGGGGGCTCACCTTCAGCAATTCCCCAATAGATAAATATTTTTGTTTATGGGAAGTGATTATGGCCCGGGACAGGAGGGCACGGCGCTCGGCTCTCAGCAGACACCGTGAAGCGGTTACTCCGCCAAAAACACCGCCCAGACACCACAAGGCAACCTCACACAGCCATAAACGTCCAACGAGATTAAAGCTTTCACCGGCAATCAAACGTTCAGTGCCGTTCAGCCGACCTTCAGTCCAAGTGCGATATGACAGCTCAGAAAGCCTTACAGACACTGATAACGCAGGTCCTTGAAAGGTTCGGAATTTCTAATTCGGGTCCCGATATTGAAAAAGTTTATGTTTAAAAGTTTGGAGAATAGCGCAGTCTACCAATCTGCCCGGTTCTCTCTCTCCATTCTCAGTATGTTCACTTTCTCCAGCTCAAACACAAAAAAGAAGGAATTCTTGGCAAACACCTGTATTATCTTATTTCAGTAAGCAGTAGAGTAGCCAAGAAGAAAAAACCCTGTGTTTTGTGAGAGAAAGGTATGCACTGTTTTGGCAAAGCTTCTAACCCCTGTCTCCCCACCCATCCCCCCCCCACCCCCCATTCTGAGGCGGGGGACTTCAAATGAATGGCTGGACCAATGATTGTTTTCCATTCTTTGACCAGGAGTTTCCATGGAAACGTTAATGTTGTCAACCCCAGACTGACTTCTACCTGAGCACAAAAAAACAACAAAAAAAAAACCCCACCATGGAACAATGGTTCAAAGACAGTACAGGTGCACAGGGGTCAGTGCAGCTGCGTTCTTCAGACAAAGGACGCTGTTGTTAAATCCTTTTTCACTCCCCTGCTTTTCTTCGGCCAGTGAAAAAAAAAAACGTCAGTCTTGGCCTTCTCTCTCCCCCCAGACGTTTTTATTTCTCTTTTGATCACGAAGGGATTTTTGGCTGAATGTTGGGGGGGGGGGCAGGAGTGAGGGGTTGGGGGAGGGGGGGGAGGGAATGCAGCTGGAACATGGAGAAACGCCTCCATCGTCCCCTCTTTCGCCCACCCTTCCCGTGTGTTCCGTTTCCCATAATGCACTGCCCTCCACCGAGGGGGATTTGGCACGGGCCCAGTTCCGCTTGGCAGTCCCGCCAAAATGGAACCATCTCCAAACGACAGGCGGTGCAGCTTCTTGATCATTTTGAGGTGCTTCTGAAACGCCCGCCTTGGAGTCATTTGCGACACTCGTTCTCGGGCTGAAGGTCGAATTGTTGGTTTCAGACCACAGCCGCCCATGTAATGCCAGACACAGTTCGCCCACTGAGGTAAGGGCCAAGGCCCATCGTCAAGGCAACCAGTCACATTCTTTTCCAGGGCTAACTCACATGTCTCAACCACGCTACATAAACACACTGAAACTCTATTTCACCTGTGACCCCCTGTTACCTCCGCCAGACTGATTTATCTGGCGTCCAAACACTGCCTGCGGCCACAACATGGGCAAAAATATCAGAACAGGCTAGTACCCATCAGACCAGCATTGGCGAGTGCTATCGGTACGCCATTGTTTTGCAAATCGGCACTCCAACGATCCATTGCGGGCATGACCGTTATCTTACCTCCACCTCAACCGCCACTCGAAAGGAGACACAGAACAAAATCTTACAACCAGAGGATTTTTTTTTAAAAACCAAAAAAAAAACTTGTGTTTGTGAACATTCTGTCGGCACATCAGGAACACACGACACGAGTTTGCACGTGGGCCTCACACTAAAAGCGCTGAAACTAATGTTGACGCAAATACATTGTGACGTGTTAATACCTTCGGTAACCTGCTCCTTCGTTTAAAAAAAAAAAAAGAAAAAGCTACCTGTATTTTGTTACAGAGGGGTCTTTGAAACCGATACGACTCACATGCGGACAGACCGGCGACGCGGAAGGACTCAAGCCGAGCGACTCAAAAAGTCTTTCCCTGCCCTTGAGTCACGATATTTTCAATTGCAAACGAAAGCCACACTTCCCCCGGTTTTTTTTTTCAGCGGGGCTGCAAACGAGCTTTATTTTGGCTCCGTGTGAATAATATGAAAAATAATAACCGACTGATTGCTCCTGTGCAGAGCGGCGGTAACAATACCAGCGCGGGAAATATTGATTAGCGTTGACTGATTGCGCCGCTGTGTCGAAATGGCCCCGAGCCTGGAGCGGGGGGGGGGATACATTTTCGGAAAAGCGAGAGAAAGCTCTCTGTCTATTTTTCCCTCCACTGTGTTAGTGTTTGAGTGGCTGAGGTGTGTCCCTGAATCGGAGGAGAAGGGAGCTGCAGGTAACTGCAGGTTCTTTATTTGAGGAGAACAGAACACATCTCAGACTCTCCCAAAACAAACATGGAGGGGGTGAGTTGGGGGGGGGCAGTGGGTAGTTGAGTCCCAAAAAGGGTGCCAAGCATAGCCTACAGTGAACGAGACAGGGACCCAAGGGATCACTATAGGCTGTAACCCAAAGTTTGGCTACTGAGAGGGACAAAAACAAGTCTTCAACTCACTTACAGGAGCCCTTCCAAAGCCCCCCCCTCCCCCCCCCCCCCCCCAGCATGGGACAGCGATGATCTTATCTTGCTTTTCACTTGGAGAGCACCGGCTTGTTTATGCGATCATATTTTTAAAAAATGGAATAAATAAAAAAATACAAAAATACAAAAATACAGTCTGTGCACACGTGTCTGCTCGGCAGTTTGGCTTGACTTCCTGCCAGAGAAGTATTTTGTTTTTTTGAAATTCCATAAATATATCACAGATGCCAGAAAGCCACTGTGTGTGTGTGTGTGTGTGTGTGCGTGCGTGTGTGTGTGCGTGTGTGCGTGTGTGTGAGTGTGCGTGAGTGTGTGTGTGAGTGTGCGTGAGTGTGTGTGTGCATGTGTGTGTCCGTGTGTGTGTGCGTGTGTGTGCGTGAGTGTGTGTGTGTATGTGTGTGTGCGTGTAGGAGGAGGTGGTGGGTGATGAGTGACACGACAATTGCCTGCCATTCTGACCTCCAGAACACTCAGGACTGCTACCAAACTCGGGTTCGAACAGCAAGTTACACGTTTAACACGCAGACCAGAAGCAACCGACCATGCGGTTCTGGGAACTACTCGCTTCGTTCTTGATTCCCAACGCCAAGCAAAGCATTCTGGTCAATGATTTCCACATTGCTCAGATCCCTTAAAGACCGAGGATTACTCGCCGCCGATGCTAACATTTGTGGGGTGGGGGACCTCCATCTATGGTGCTGTACACGCCATCATGCAATCTCTGCTATTTTTAGCACTCTGAGAAAGGCTCGAGAAGATTCGGCTTCTTTCAAACGTTTCCAAACAATCCACCTTTGGACCGAAGCCACTCTAAACGTTCCTTCAGCTCTGAATATTTTAAAAAAATAAGATGCAGCTGTTTTGCATTTTCACAAGCTTATGTTTTTTCTTTTTTGGGGGGGGGGGGTGGTGTTTGGGGAGGGGGAGGAATTCAGGGGTTTCAGCAAATACCTAGGGCCAAAGGTTGCTTCGGTTAAGATAACATGTCTTATGGAAAACATGACTGAGAACGTGAGACTCTCAGGCAGGCGTGGAATTATCTTTTTTTATTTAGATTTTTTTTCTTGCATAACAAATAGCCGGTATAACCAAATGCATTAATCCTGACAACCATAAATACAGCTGAGCAGCCTGGGAAATAACGGTCAGCTTTGAGGGAAAGTACAACAGGCTTCTGCTGAAGTATGCAGGTTTGGACCCAACACTTTTTTCCCTCCGTAATAAATGTTATGAGAGACCAGGCCAATTTGTTCTCAGGAATTTGATGATAAATCACAAAGGGGGGAAAAATGCAGAAGGATCACTAAGAGGCCGTTCCTGTTTTGCAAATATATGCGTGTGTGTGCACAACCAAAGCAGAATCTCCAGATAACAGGTAACGATTCGTCCACATTTGCTTGTAAGCGGCACGTAAGAACTTCTGACCTAACAAACCAGGTGAGGGCGAATCCAAGGTTGGTATTGCTGCTGCACAGATGGCAGTATAAAGTTGCTTCACAACATCTGACAGCACTTCTGAGCCAATCTAAGCTAAAAAATGTTGTGATAACATCAATGACATTCGGGGACAGCTGGAGGCCTATAAATATGCTTGGGGTAAAAGCGCGACTATTGAAGCAAAAGGTGTTTTGTTTTTTGTTTTTTGGAAGTGCCCAGGGCCGTCTCCGAGACGACAAAATTGTCATTTTGATTTATAGACTCATTTTCATTAATGAATAGCCAGACTTCTTGACGACATTGAAATGATCCAGGGCAACGCTTGTTGCCGAGCGCTGCCAAGCCAGGTATAAATGAACAGAGCAGCACGTCCTGAAGGTGTAATGAAGTCAATAAAACTGTCAAAGTGACTAAAATCAGGCGCTTACCTTGTTGTCCTTCCTCTCGAAAAAAGACAAGCTTTTGACTCCAACTTTTTGTCACTACAACGACTGAATACAAGAATGCAGGATGGTTTCTCCTTAATCTAGGGTGGTAGGCATCCATAGGATCCATAGTTTTTTAAAAGTCATTATAATATGTGATCAGTGATAAACACTTGCTAAAATTCACTAAAATTTGGGGACAACATGCACAGAGGTTATATTGAACCAAAGCTTTTGTCATACATAAGGGTGTCTCCAGTCCTGTGCCTCACTGTCTACCAGTTTATGTGATTAATTCCATTCAATTAGCAGCCAATTAAGAGCCTGGAGACAATGTTGGTGGTCCTTCAGCCAGCAAATGACCTTAATTGTTGATGTGCTGGAACACAAGGTGAACACAGAAGACTTTCAAGACCACCAAACCACCAATCACCGGCAGCATTGTTTGACTGGTTGTTACCAACATGCTCTGTGATTGGTGGATCGCCTGTCTGTCTTCTGCTAGTAAGCGAATGACTGTCATTTGAAAATTATGACATCTGTGAACACATTAGCAGACACAGCCTTTGAGCGGACGTCGCCGCCTCAGTGACCTCATATCCTCTGTAAAGGCCTGGCAGTTGTTCTCTTCCTCCTTCCCTCAACGCCCCCCCCCCCCCCCCCCCCCCCAGGGACACAATGCTCCAACTTTGCAAACGTAGCAGACTTTTTGAAGCCACACAAAAAGTTGCAGCTACAAACATTTAAGAGGATTATGCTTTCAGGCAGGGATCAGCTGAGAAAGAAGCTCCCACCCACACCAAAATGAAATTAAAATATATTGTAAAATGTATAACTCAGGGAAAAATAAATCTAGAAAGTAGGCACATATTAGGAATATATGTAATGATATAAAACAGGATTGGAAAATATATGGTGCATGCATGGACAATCATGGTTCTGTAGGTACTGTATATTGCACGGTATGTCATTTTTTAGATTTACTGTAGTATATGTCTTTGTCATATATGCATTAATAATATATCAAATATATGTTACACACTACATTTTCAAAAATTAAACACATATTTTTGTAGTAGTTTTCAGAAATATAAGTACATATTGTGAACGTGTATTGCCTCGGGTCAGTGGAACCAGACGTGTGAGTGGTAGAGGGGGGGGGGGCAAGTTTGCAAATTTGGTGAGAAAAAAAAAGATAAGACTGACCCATGCTAGGGATATTCTCACTCAAGGTCAGTAGTGCTGCTGGTTTTCTCTTCTGCCTGACAGTCCATAGTGCAATAATGTCACTGATTGGCCAGGGATTACACACACCCGGTGTAACAGGTTTAAATCAGTCCCTGATTGGAGGAGAGGAATGAGAACCAGCAGCACTGCGGGCCCCGGGGGCCAGATTTGACACCCTGATGTGGAACACTGTCTGGATGAAGTGCCTGGCTTTGCAGTCGCTGAGTATTCCAGCCCCCGCAGATTTTCCATTGAAAGCCTATTTCAACAGCCATGGCAATTATACAAGTGTGATTTCATTATCAACCTTTTTTTTTTTCAATGATGGCAGAGCTAGCACCATATTCCTACTCAGAAAACATGCCCAGAAGTGGTATTCCTCCAAACGCACACACACACGGCACACACACACACACGGCACACACACAGAGTGCCAAAACATTCACATTTCTACAGAAGGAGTATCTTGCTTAAAGGTACAATGGCAAAGCCCCAGGCGGGATTTGAACCAATAACCCGCCTGGGGCCGAGCCCAGTTCCCTACCCACAATGCCACACTGCCACCCAGAAGGCACGCACACAGCAGACTGATCCCCCCCCCCCCCCCAGGTCAGACCGAAGGGTCAAACCCAGCTCAGGACTTTAATTTCCTCTTCAGTACCATCTGAACAAACAACTGACCTGACGGCCCTCTGGGTCGGGTTGGGGGGGGGGGGGAACAAGCATGTGACCATGCAGCAAATGAGTGGTGAGACAGGGGCGTCACAGTGAGGGGAGTAGTGGAGCTGACCCCACGGCTCCAAAGCGGGGGGGGGGGCACTCATAAGAAGCATCTGTTTGCACCAATATTCTGACCTAAAATCTCCCCAACATGTTGGTTTTGATTTCATATACTAGGTATACACACGCACACACAGACACACACACACACACACACACACACACAGACACACACACACACACACACACACACAGGCACACGCACACACACACACAGACACAGACACACACACACACACACACACACACACAGACACACACACACATATATATATAGATACATACATACTTGTTGGCATGCTTTTAATGTATACTAATGCAACAGGGTGCTTAGCACAGTGCCTGTCTACTCCACTGAAAGCTCAAAGCTCATTGGACGCTTTCTGCCTGGTACATTAAAGGCTGTGCTGGCCTGCGGTGTACCTGTGCTGTGGCCCTGTGAGTCAGCTCAGGACAGCAAAGTGCTGATGCGTTTCCTCCCAAAAAAAACCCAAAAAAACACCAGAGTCACCTGGGTCACCCCAGAGAGACCCCCCGGGGAGCCGCCCGTCTTTCGTCGGAGCTCCAAAGATGGAAACCGGGCGCGAGAGAGGCAGGATATCCTTCGTCTGCCCCCCCCCCCCCCGCCTCGCGGAAAGCCGACGGGGGCACATTCCTCTTCGACCGTAACGGCGCACGCAACGCCGTCGCCGCCGTCGTACAAAACACACATCCGCAGACAGCCGACGGGGCGGCGTAGATTTCGAAAACCAAATCAGACGAATCCCCCGCACCTCTGATGCGTCTCGGTCCTGCGACGGCTGCGTCTCGGAAAATGTCACCCTATGCCATGGGAAACGGTAACGCGCGCGGACATCAAAGACAGTCGCCCCCCCCCCCACCCCCCCGCTGCTACGGCTCACTTCATACTTCTCTTTGAAACGTCTCCTGATGGTTGCCGAGTTACCCTGAGAAGCCAAAGGCCCTGTGATGTCATTCTAGAGAGGCTCCATTCAAATTCCAAAATACTTTAAACCGCGCGTTTAGATCTGGGCATTCAGCAGACACTTTTATCCAGAGCGAGTCACGCAAGCGCTTATAGGAAGGGTTTAGGTAAAAAGAAGCTGATTTAAAATCATTTGGATCGCCACTGATAAATAACTTTGTGGCGAATATATAAGTATACATGTACTTCTTAAGGTTAAGTGTCATAGTAACTGCAAGAGACTGGCTGAGAACGCAGTTCTTCAGGTAGCGGATGGGTTTGAGGATATAGCTTCAGACATAGCATAAGTGCAGCAATTAAATTCAAGAGAAACATTCAGTTTTTGGCTGAGTCGAGATTCAACCCAAACAGGCTGGTGAAAGAATTTTACTGTAAATCCACTTAAAATGTTTGACCAGAAAGTAACATCAGCTGTCAATAAACCCGACAAGAGGAAATGTTCTGTTATGTAAATGAGTTACAGTATCCTCAGTGGGGGAAAAAAAAAAGCTTACTGTTACAACTTCAAAAGAGGCCCACAGCCCAGGAGGAGTAAAAAGCAAAGGTGCTGACTAATAATCGGACTGGGCCAGGGCAGACTCTGAGACTGCAGCCTGTCCTGTCATTAAAGTTTCCCACTCACATTCACTTTAAAGCCCACAGTGGCAGCATGAGATTCTGTGCACCGTCAAAATGCAGCTGTCCAATCGGAGCAGAGTTAGCCTTCGAGCCCAGCTCGCTAAGCCAGGACAACGACGCGACGCTCGCCGTCTTCCCTCTGAAAGCATTTGCAGCACCCATGTGACCCAGCTGCCAACAGAGTTAATCTGAGTTCCCTGTGAACTGGGTTTACTGTAAGAATGCGTAGGGTGCACTTGCATTTTTTTTCTTTTTTTCTTGAGGGTGTTAGAAAGGTTATGACTAAGCGAAGGTCACGCTTATTTTTATATTAGACATTTTAGCCCCTTCCTCCTCCAGCTTTTCATAAATGAAATGCGTTAATTATTTATTACAGTCAGGATAAACCTCTGGAGATGGACTCCCAGTCACACACAAGCACGCACTCACATGCACATACAAACAGACACACACATGCACGCATACAAGCAGACACACGCACACACACACACACACTCATGCACACATGCGGCCACACACACACACATGCACGCACACACACACAAGCACGCACTCACATGCACATACAAACAGACACACACATGCACGCATACAAGCAGACACACACGCACACACGCACACACACACGTGCACACACACACTCATGCACACACTCATGCACACATGCGGCCACACACACACGCATGCACGCACACACACACACACACACACACAAGCACGCACTCACATACACATACATACAGACACACACATGCAAGCATATAAGCGGACACACACACACACACACGTGCACACACACACTCATGCACACATGCAGCCACACACACACTCAAGCGTGCATGTGGACACACACCCGCACACACACATGCACACACACACACCCACGCACGCACACACACACACACACACACACACACACACACACACACACACACACAAATGAAAAGCTCTGCCTTTTTGGAGAGAGAGTGGGAGCAGGGGGTGAGCAGAGATACTGTGAGGTGCACAAGTCATCGCTGCGTGCACCTCACATCGCTGTCAGCAGGTAGCCGAGTCACAGCGACCGATGCCACCTGTGCCAAGGCGATGCCACCCCCCGAGCCAGGGCCAAGCCATTCCACCTGTGCCAAGGCGATGCCACCCCCTGAACCAAGGCCAAGCCATGCCACCTGGCCCCCTCTCCCCTCTCCGTCATGACCAGCAGCTGCCACATCTCCAGCCATGTTCCTCACTGAGCTGAACGGTCCAGGTCCTCAGGTAGATTGTAACCCACGGCGACACACGGGTAGAACTGGCTCCCGTTACGAAGGAGGAGGAAGAGGAGAAAGAGGAGGAGGAGGAGGAGAAACGAGCCTCCAGCATCAGATGTTTCTTGCCATTTCATCTCGTCGCCTTCACTGTGAGTCAAGGAGCGCCTCTAGAATCCCACCCTCGGGCAAAAACTTTTGATAAATAAGAGAGAGGAGGGGAATCAGAGAAGAGGGGAGGTGAACACGTATCTCCCGTAGATAATAAAGAAACCCCCCCCTCCTCCATTTCTGAGCTTTGAAAGCTATAAAGTAGGGCTTGCCAAGCTCCAGCCCTGTAGGGCTGTAATGCCTGCAGGTTTAACTCCAGTCCTGGAGGGCCGCAGTGTCTGCAGGTTTAACTCCAGTCCTGGAGGGCCGCAGTGTCCACAGGTTTAACTCCAGTCCTGGAGGGCCACAGTATCTGTAGTTGTAACTCCAGCCCAGGAGGGGGCAGTGCAGGTTTTTTTTAATGGGGCTTCTAACGACGTCTTTTGTATAATTTCCTACAAAAATAACACTGCCCTCTCTCTAGTGTGCACTCAACAGTGAATTTCCAGGAACTGAGCACTGAGGCCCAGAAATGTGCGTAATAATTGGATCTGGCGAGTCACGTGACCTCGAGAATCCCTCCAGGGGTTTCAGGTACAGAGTGCACCACATGACCCGCACGGCGCAACTCAGTGTTTCTGGGAAAGAAGTCAGCGGTGCATCTCGTGCCAAGAGGCAGGAGCGTGTTTCCTGTGCCTGACCTTTCTGAGAAAACCGTCTTGACTGCGTCCCGACCGTCGCAGACGAACCAATGGGAATGACGTCAAGGAGCTGACCCGGCGAATCACATTCTACTTCTGCCCGTGTTTTCTGTGAGACAGCGACAGCAGGGGGAGGGGCTTAGCCAGCAGATCCGTCAGTAAGTCAGTGGTTTACTGACAGGTCTGCTGGCTAATCGGTGCTTCCCAACGTCGATCCTGCAGATCTACCTTCCTGCAGGTTTTCACTCCAACACTAATTTGGCACACCAATTAGCAGCTCAATAAGATCTCTAGGTGTTGAATGAGGTGGTGCGTTGTTAGGGCTGGAGTTGAAAACCTACAGGATGGCAGATCTCCAGGAACAGGGTTGGGAAGCACTGGTATAAACACTGGCATTGGCTACCTTCTAATTAGTGGTTTCGGCTATTTCAGCCACACTCATTGCTAACAGGTGGATAAAAATCAAGCGTGCAGCCAAACAATCTCCACTGACGAACACAGGCAGAATGGAATGGGTTGCACTGAAGAGCCCAGTGGCTTTCAACAAGGCACTACCACCTTTCCAACAAGTCAGTCTGTCAGAGTTTTGCCCTGCTACAGCTGCCCCAGTCTGGCGGGTGTGCGGGGGGGGGGGGGGGGGGGGGTGGTGTCTCTGGAATTCACATAAGATTCCCGAAAAATCCGGGATATAAGGGTGAGACGATGAGACCGCGGTGACTCAGCTGGGAAAACCGGTGGCGTCGGGAGAAGCGCCCGGTCACAGCGTTCCTTCTGCGGCAGACCAGATCTGCTCCTCGCCTCCCACCCCTGTCCCGTCCCGTTGGGCCGTTCTGACTGCCCTTGCCCCCGGATGACACCGCACGGAGGCGGCCCGAGCTCCTGAATATTTAACCTCCTCAGACTCAATTATTTAACATCTGAGCGCAGTGGAATTCTGGAGGATACTGAAACGGAACGAGGCCATCTGTACTTTGTTGGTGCCCGCAAAAAAAAAAAAAAAATTATAACATAAAATTTAAAAAAAGATGCCCTCACAGTAAAATGTCCAGTGTTAGTTCAACTCTAACAGAGTACATGTGGGCCTACTCTGGAGGAAAAGGAGCATATGTACCCTGTAAAAAGTTGATTTAACACATGACATTTTACTGTGCTCTCTCTTCATTCGAAAAGAAGAGCAAGAGTCCCTCTGTGCCGATTTGCACCCCCGACACAAGCTAAGCTCCCTGTGGAATGCACGGCGGGGCCCGAATATTTTTCGCCGTTGTTTCCAAAACGATAAGCCCCTCTATCATATCCCCAGCTGTTGTTTCACAAAGCCAGTCTTTCAAGGTGGTTGGTGGGGGGGGGGGGGGGGGGGGGGGGGAGGGGGGAGGAGAAAGTTCGAAAAAAAAAGAATGTTCCCTGTACTTTGCGTACCCTTGAGGTATTATGGACGAGACAGTTATCGTTGCAGACTCTTTTGACAAAGACAGGACTGAGAATGTTCAAAGATATCCGAGAGAGAGAGCTCAAATGAAAAAATAAAAATAAATAAATATGTATGTATGAATTATGAATGAGTACACCTGTAGAATCGGTCATGAAGGGATATAATGTAATATGCAGGTGGTGAAATCGAGTCAGCGCTGGAGCCAGGCTTAAAGGGAAACCGTATCGTCAGAGGGATTACCGTCCGCTGGGGGGGGGGGGGGTTGGCGGGGTTTGGGGGGCGGGGGGGGGGGGGGGTGCAGGGGTTCTCAGGTTCATTCGCGGCCCTCTTGGTATCTTCCCAAATATTATCTGAGAAAACACATAAAACAGACATACTGTAATTCTGAGCACAAGCCAAAACGAGGTTCTTGGAAAACAAAATCCGTCTTCGTTCCCGATACGCGGCTCGCATTCGCCCTTTCCCGTTCTCAGGCCCGGCAGACGCCCCCCCGGCGGCATTCCAACGAAAACCCGAAAAGCTCTCGCAAGCGCCCCCGGGCCCCCGAGCCAAAACGCGACCGGTCGGCAGTTCAGAACCACATCCTGCGACCGCAAGAACGCGTTCCAGCGACTCTCCGCGCTTCTCAGGATGTGAAGCAACTGCTCTCCGGCTGCCAAGAGAGGACAAGTCCGGACATCACCCGCCCCCCCCCAACCCCCCCCACCCAGCCCCACCGCCACCATCACCCCGGGCTGTGTCTACAGCGCTCTCCCAAACCTCCCAGGGGTGTCAGTCACAACCCAGGAAGGGTTTTTGAGTTGTCTGCCTTTGGTGGAGGCCACACACTAACATTACATTACATTGCACTGCATAACATTACACCACACTACCTTACCAAAACATTTTTGTTGTTTTTTTTAAAAAACTTTATTAGTTTGTCAGATTGACGTCTCTTTTGTAAGTAAGACCTGGTGCCTACGTGCCTTTGGACTGTGGGAGGAAGCCGCAGCACCCAGAGGAAACCCACGCAAACACCGGGAGAACATGCAAACTCAGGGATCAGGCCGGCCGGGATTCGAACCCACAACCTCAGTCTTGTGAGGCAACAGCGCTAACCACTGCGCCACCGTGCCACCCAAATTTGAAGATGTGGGCATTGAGGAGAGTTGCGGCTAAACAGCGGATCTGTGGTTCCGGTGTGGTTCTCCTCTGCCGGACTGGTAACTAGTAACATTCCTTTCTCTTTCATCCCAACTGTCATCTGGGCGTTCCTCATTTTAAAAAAACACACAGGCAAAAAAACAAAAAAAAAACAAGTATGGCTGCCGAAATGGCATCGTATCTGGCACGGGTTCGACGGAACAGATGGAACTTCTGACAGCCGATGTTAAGCGCGGCTAATGAGCCAAGTCTGTTGTGATCTCACGCTAGCCTCCACTTCCGATCAGTCTCCACGCGGCTCCTGTTTCTACGGCGTCACCGGTTTTTTCTGTGAACGATCCAGAACGAAAAAGTGGGCGAGACCTTTCGTAACAGGGACGGAGGCGCACTTACAAATTTTTTTTACCAGTGAGAGCTGTCCAAAACCCATCCTCTACCTGCCACTCCCTGACACACCACTTTCCCCATGAGGGAGTTATCCTACTGAGGGGGGGGGGGGGGTTGTTTACAGTTTGATGAAGATGACGTCACCCCCCCAAGGATAACCGCCGTCCGCGAAGCTCCGTGCGTTTCTGTGTCAGACGGAAACGCGACCGAACGCCGTCCTTTGTTTGGAACCCGCCACCATTGTTAGCACAGGAAATGGCATCCAAGACAGAGCCTGGCACACTTCTTAAAGTAGGTTAAGGGCAGGCAGGTAGGATGCAGACACAAAAATAGGCAAACTGACCTAATAAGGACCTCTCGGCTGATTCCCAGAACAGGCCGGCACATCTGCTTCTGGTGGTCTTGGGAAAAAAAAAAATTCTACTATATTTACAATGAGCAACACTGGAAAAGACTGAATGTCTATAAGAAAATACTCAGGAAAACACTGCAGCGTTTTCCACTGATGAAACCATACAAAAGATTAAAAGGTCACTTGATACTTTCTGTTAATACAACAAATGGCAATTAAGGTAAAAAAAAAGAACACCATGGCAATCTGTATAAGGAGGAGAAGGAGTGTATGAGCTGAACAAAGAAATATGTTTCCCCATGAAAATGGTCAATCGCCATGGCAATCTTTGATCAGTGACCCCCAACAAGGAATGAGTGAAAGGCATTGACCACAGCTGAATTAAGGTCAGATCTCCGAGCTCCAAACCCCGCAATGACCCAAAACGGTCTGGTGGACGATTATCAGCTCAGTTTTCTCTAAAATAATTACATTGCTCCATTCTCTCTCACTCACTCCTGGCCCAGGAATGTACTAAAAGACCAGGGCTGCTTCTGGTGAGGGATCTTAAAGGGCACCCAAAAAATGAAAATGTTATAGTTTGTCTTTCCACAATATACACGTAACAAACAAAAAAAGCAACACTTAAAAGCAGTTAACTCTTGGGTGAACTGACAGCGAGAAAACTGACAAAAACCAGGAGAACCTGCGGCTCTCCAGGACCAGGGCTGCAGACCCCTGACAGAGTCTACATTACAGCAGACCCCTGATAGAGTCTGTAGTAGAGTAGACCCTGTAGCTCTGTTGGGCCAGTGCTGCAGATTCTTAGCCTAGTTGTTGCTGTTGAGAACATGTTTCTCAGTACATTACATAATTCAGGCAAAGGAGACAGAACAAGATGGTTTAATACGCAGACTATTCTGCAAATCTGTTTTCAGTTGGTTGCTTTTTGGGAGGGAAGAGGGTGCGGGGGGTCTCATGGGTAAACATTCTCCTTGAGGGAACCAGCCGTGACACACATGCGCCCCAGGAGAACCAGCTGTTGTTCTTTCCATTTGGGGTAAAATGATGATGGAGGTGGAATCCCAGACCTGTGGCTCAATGGGACGGGTGGGGGTGGGGGTTGGGGGGGGGGGGGTGTTATATGTTGTGTGACACACCCATGGAACACAGCGCAGTGTCTGGGAGGCGAGCAAGCCGGAGGGGGGAGAGAACGAGGCGTATATTTAAAGCAGGATGTGTCCCAACAAGAGACACAGACGTGTAGCGATTACCGGAGCAGCTGCCTAACACTGGAATAGGAAATCCCCCTCCCCCCCGGCCCCCAAATCATCACACCTCACAAGCTCTGAGACCAGCCTTGACTGTTTTTTTTTTGGGGTGGTGTGGGGGGGTTTGTTATTTTCCCAAGCCACAAGCTGGCGGACAACCCCTTCCCCAGAATTTTTATTGCATTAAAAAATGTAATTTTCTTTTTTTTTATCCCATAATTTATAGCTTTTCCTGGCCACCCAAGCCATGGTTCATTGGGCCCTTTCCGCTGCATGACTGGAAGGCCTACAGCTCACCCTGCGAAGTGGGGGGGAGAGTGAGGGGGGGGTGAGGGGTTGCAAGGTCACACTAACCAACACACCTCACTAACAAATACCAAAATTCATCTGAGGACACACAAACTTCTTTTCCACCCTTAACCGCCCCCCCCCCCCCCTCCATGCTCTTCTCGCTCGTCAAGCTCTGGTTCGGTGCCATTTCTGACCTTGTTGTTTTTTTTTTGGTTTTTTTCCCAAAGCGCTTTTCTCTTCGTGCGAAAGAGGGGAAGCTAGTCGGGCGGGACCCTCGAAACCGAGGAGGGCAGGAAATCCTCAGCAGATTACGTCGCTGTTTGTTTTTCCCCTTCGTACGGTTCACCAGAGGAGAGAGAGAGAGAGAGGGAGAGAGAGAGCGAGAGAGAGAGGGAGAAAGAGAGAGAGACGGAGAGCCGCTACATGTAAACACACTTTCATGCTTGTTGTGCGCTCGGTCGCGGCGCTAAGCGCTAGCAGACGGCTCTCTCCAGACCGCGCTCGCTCGTCGAGCTGCGGGGGAGCGTCGGATGCGGAGATCAAAAGGAACGGCGTCGCGCCGGCGTGCCGATCGTCAGACCGCTGCCGATTTCTGGCCCTCTTGCAACCGCGGAGATGATCCAACGTTCCGAAAGACCACACAGGCAGTTCCGGAACCCGATTTTTCAGTCCGGAGAACAGGCAAGTGCCCAAAAACCGCCCCCCCCCCAAAAAAACCAAAAAAAAAAACCTACTGGCTGACACCTCAGGAGCGCTGTAGACAGGAGGCTAGACACACCACAGAGGAAGCCAGACTGCACCCCTCACAACAAAGAGAATGCCTGAGAAATCTCAAACGCGCCATGT
>NC_049202.1:7059636-7084636 GCF_013347855.1 Anguilla anguilla
AAACAGTCGTGACCCCAGGAGAAACAGGGCGCTTGTTTACCCGCAGAAGAACGGCGGTTCGGTCGGGGAGAGGGAAAGCAGGCTCAGTACGCATCGACGGCTTCGCCCTAACAGTCGACGCGGAAGCACCTAGAACTCAACCGCGGCCCCAGCGGGCAAACAATTTCATATCGCACGATATTCGACGCATCAATCACGCGCGTTTTCTTTGTGCGTCGCTAACTCCAGCGCTCGTTTATTTATTTGGAAAACCCATTAGTTTTTAATTGAGCTGCTCTATCCTGGGGGTCAAACACAAACGCGATACAAATACATGGAATCATTGGCCATGAAGTCTGAACGGCGCAGAACAATCTCATAAACGCAAATTATTAACGCGCGGGCCAGGATGACACTGCCTCCTTGCGAACTAGCGACCCCTGCTGGTCGGTCGGGGCTCTGGCGGATTCCTCAGTGCCTTCCTCTGCCTCGCGCCTGTGCGAACGCGACCCCTCAACCGCAGTGTAAAAAGATATGGCGGCTGATGTCAGGTGCTTTGGAAGAGACTGCGCTCGCCAGCGCCCTCCTGAGGTTGCACTGAGCATTGCGGGATGGGCCTAACATTCCAAACTGGGGGGGGGGGAAAGGGGGGCGAGAAATAATATTTCTTCTTAACCCTTTAAGGTGTGACATCACAAATATGTGATTAGAATGTTCTTAACTGAACATTCTAACGCTGATGTAACAATCATTACTGGTAACTGAAAGCTACGAAGTTCCAGATCACCGACGTAGAATTCTGAAGGAAATCCTTCACTTGAAAGGGTTAATGGTGCTTTATACGCAGTTTCCTACCGTCCCAAAGCGAATGCGCTACAGTTACAGTCCTGATGCACTTCCTTCGTCACCTCTCGAGCCTCAGTTAATCGCAAACGAGCACTTCCTTTGATTTATGACAACATTAGCGATTCGGCGGCTATCGATTTTTGTTCATTCCGCCCGTCCCCAGGGCCGATATAGAGCGCGAGTGATCCGTAATGCCATCGATGCGTCGTTAGGAGAAAACTTATTTCACCCGTGTCAAAGTGACATTTGACGGGGACCGCTCCGACACCGTTTTTCTCCTCTGACTTAACGAAGGCGCTTAATTAAAGTGGAGGAGTAGGACAGCCTTGCCGACAGCAGCAGGTGTTATTTTCCAAACTAGCATGTGGTGGGGGGGTCTCACCTGTCTGTAAGCACACCTATCTGGAAAGGTGTGTGTGTGCGTGTGTGTGTGCTCGTGCGTGTGTTTGCGCGTATGCAAGTGTGTTTTCCTCTCCATTTGAAGTGGTTTGAGGCCTGTCAGTCCCCTTGGACTACAGGCCTCCGTTAAAGGCACTTAGAAACTGAAACAAAGTCTGAACATTACTCGCTGGTTGTATGCCTAAAAAAATCTCAGGGATCGTATCCACTCCTGGAGTCCAAACCCGACTTCTGCTCTTAATTAGCCAGTTCGACCCAAACGCACGCCAGATACAAGTTTTTACCAAGAAGCTCCTGAATCACAGCTGAAGACTGTTCTCAAATCCGTATGTCAAAAGATTCACTGTGGTCTAAACTAGGAGCGAACCTGCGTACGGCTAATCAGCTAATTGCGCCTGGAGGTGTGGGGGTGGGGGGTTAATGGGTGAAAACAAAAACCTGCATAAGTGCCAGCCCCCTCAGGAATGGAGTTGCCCACCAACCCCCCCCCACCAAAAAAAACCTGGCCAATCCCCTTGCCACACTTGCGCTGTGGGGAAGCATTACTGTCTCATCCTTGGACAGTGCCAGGGAAAGAGAACTTCAAGGTCAGGCTGTTTGGTTTCTTTTTTTTTCGCTGACGCGGTGAAACTCTGTTCCACTGTTTGGGTTTGGGTTGCCCACTGCGGCGCTGGTATGGGCGCTCACACCGCAGCGGTCTGTGTGGTGGAGCCGGGCCGGGGACAGTTTCCCTAAAGGTCCCAGGGTAATGTGGTCAGGGAGTCCTCTGCTGCCGGGACAGGTCAGGCCTCCAGTGCTGGAGCCAGAACTGTGACAGGGACAGCGGTCTCAATAAAGTTGCTTTTTTTGAACTGAAGCATTGAGAAGAAACCAATGCGTAGAACCAATTAATTTTTTTAACTCTCACTCCAACGGAAATTACAGATCTTTTTATCGTTGTTGGATTGTTTTATAATGGTCCGACTAAGTAAAGAACGATGAGTTAGCAATGGACAATGCTATGAAACTCTGTTTGAACATCTGTTTTTTTTTTCCACAAAAGGGAAGTTTTACCATTGATTAGCATAAGCACACAAACAGCACCACCTGCTCAAGGGGAAGTTTGCCACTGTTTAAAAGTTTTCTGTCTGTGAAAACCCATCTCTCCCGTCTTCGCCCCACCTTTCACACAGTTAACACACGACAATGCTGCACTACTCTCCGGCAGCTTGAAAGTAGTTTTATCAAAAGGACAAACGGATGGTAATTATGCCCGTGACCAAGGGGGGTGGGGGGGGGGGGAAATAAAAAAATCTGTACTCCTAAAAAAAGCAGTGAAAATCCCCAGTGCAGAATTTCAGTTCTTCAGCTGGTCTTTCAGTTCCACACATCTGCTGTCTCTCTACTATGACATCACAAACACCTGCCGAGGTCATGGCCAATCACATGTTTTTTTTCTTTTAAAAAAGGGAAGTGTTACAAGAGTTATGTCCACTGAGGTACATTCACTACTGTAAATGCCGAGCCCTGTCTTGGGTTGTCACTGTCTGGTTGTTATAGGTTTTTCTTTAAAAACAAATTCCCCCTTTTTTCACCCGATTTGTAATTGCTTCATTGCTGTAGCCTCTGCTTTTAATTTTCAAGCCCCTTTTCAAGCCAGTAGTCAAGCCTCTGCTTCTTTTCACAAGATAAGCCTGCACAAACTTCAGTTGGAGGAATACATTGCATGTGCAAATCGAGCAAATAGATTCCAAGTGCCCCGTTGACCAGCAGGGGTCGCTGGTGAGCGACGATGTACGTTAATTGCAGCCAACTGAATCCCTCCCCTCTCAGGAGATGAATAATGATACAACCAATTATGTGTCTCCCCCCAGGATCGCCGGCCAATCGGCACTGACACAGTTCGGATCTGATACCGGACCGTGGGACCCATCCACACGCCGGAAGTTCAGTGCCTAAACAGGATGAGCCACCTAGTAGATCCTTGGCTGTTGATAGTTCGACAGGATGTTGACAGGATTTTAAAAACCCTTCCATTTTTTGGGAGTCACAGGTCCTTCCGAGAAGGTTGCTCAAGTCTAAATGAACTGGCGCCAACAGTGAAACCCTGGACTTTTTTTATTACTTGATAAATAGCTTTAATACGTCCGGAGCTCGATTTGTCGGTCAGCAGGCCAAAGCTAAGGACGTGTGGGCCTGGGGTTGACCACGAGGGTTTTATTTACCAAAAAAACCCCATTACAGTGCAAGTAATAAGGTCATAAAGGGAATGTAAACTCCCCCCCCTAAAGAAGAAACAGTGACTGTTGTGGTCACAAGTTTCCTGAAGACCAGACAGCCGTTACGGGGGCGTTTTTTGAAAAGGCACAAACCCCACCCCTCCCTTGTGGCGAGAGGGGTCTTTGGACACTGATATCTGGCCTTGTGGTGAGATTTCGGAGAGATCGTTTCGCTGTCTGCGGCCGAGAGTTCTCACCAGCCGAAAGTTCGCGAACGTTAGCGGGCTTCTCATCGCCCCCCCCGCGGGACGCTGTGCTGCCCAATGAGGCGAAAACCAAAAACAAAACCAAAAACCCTATCGGCTCAACATCGGACCTGCTCGAGCTGCGAATCGTTCCTGCCGCACAGATGAAAACGCTGCCTCAGCCACATCCACCGCCACTCCTAATTGCTCTCTTTCATCTTTGTAATTAAGAGCAAGGAGGAAAAAATCTCCCTCTAGGGAGCTGCGGGGAGCTCGTTTACAAAGAGGAACGGAGTAGGGCACAAGGGATCTCCAAACCACCCCAAAAATACATGTTTCCCATATCATATATTGAGATCCAATGTATTGGCTTTCTTTATTAGTTCTTTTTCTGTGACAATGTGCAGGCTGACCTGAGAATATATTCAACACTTAATTACCCACACCATTGACATAAAGATATAACACTCACTTGAATGTGAAATAATAAGCAGTTACTTGAAATTTAGAATATATAGCCCTTTATACTGAGATATTATAAATGTGCTGGCATATTCCAAAAATATATTTGGAGCACTTCTAACATATTCAAATGTATTATTCAATTATCACTGCATATTTTAAAATATATGGCTATATGTATAAACTGCAGAGGGGACAGCACATGAAAATTTACAATGAGGAATTTAGCAGATGATCTTATACAGAGGGACTTACGAAAATGCACAGAGGATGGTTTAGCAAAGCCAATGCCAAATCTGCAGTGTAACCGACAGCAGTAAACTTTGACACACACACCTGTGGCACTAAGTTAATTGCAATAGCTGGTGTATGAGGGAGACTGAGAAACGAAATAGCGGATGCACCCATCCATCACGTGCTGAAAACCATCGATCGGTTTTTGCGGATGTTATTGAAGGAAACGTTAAGCGGACGTCGTGGATGCCATCCTTCCCCCCGGCCTCGCTCCCCAACGCGAAGCAGCCCGGGCGAATGACGTCACCAGCAAGCAAACCGAACCCCGCACGTACTGGCGGAGCCTGAACAGGATTGGACGTGCTTAGATTATTTGCATTGATGTGCAAGTAAAATCAAAGGGCACAGACACCGGGGAGGGAAAAAAAAAAGTACCAAAGGTTGCGTTGCAAAGCGAGGCCCTTTTTTTTTTTTTTTTTTGAGGAAGCGCTGGGCATTTCCCTGCAAGAACCTCGTCTCTGTCAGCTTAACAGTGTCGGCGGATGAGAAGCTCTCTCAGTGTCGTAATACAGACGGAACACAAGCACGCGCGCGACACACTTCGACTTCGAGATGTCTCAAGACAGAAGAGAGAACTTTTCGCCTCCCTTTCATCTCGGGACCGTTGCATTCATTTCACAACCTCGCTGGGTTTCCCCACACTTTTTTTTTTCTTGCTGTTTGTTTTTGAAACGAGTTCGCGTTAAAGTTTTTTTTTTTTTTTGTTCTCTCTCTCTTTCTCGGTGGTCAGAGAGCGCAGCTGAGATTAGAGACCTCAGCACCCCGCGTTGAGCGCCAGTAATTTTTTCCGCAAGTGACACAGGCCCAGGCAGCACCTTTTTAAAAAACGCGCACCAGAGAGCCGGCAGAGGTGACGTAGGCCTGACCTTCAGCGCTGAGTGCGCGGGGAATTACAGCGCAGTGCTGAAGCAGCATGACTCCTCCGCACTCAAAACGAAAACGCAGTTTCACTTCAAAGCCGCCAGACAGGAAGCGCGCGAGCCGCGTTGAGGGAGCACTTCAGAAAAAAAAAAAAAAAAAAAAAAAACATTTTTTTAAAAACTTTTTTTTTTTGCTCAGAAGCACCTTGTAGTTTAGAAGTCTTTGCACAATGCAAAAACACTACTTTTGGCGGAGCTGGTTTACCTGTACTTTCCTCAGTACCGCCCAATGAATTCATTGTTTCCAGGCCTGGTCTTGCTGATCTCTATCTTCTTTTAGACAGGGGTTTTTGACCTCGTCATTGGTCAGCCACCAGAAAATCTAAGCTGAGGCGATGCGTTTAACAGACCAAAAAATAAATAAATAAATGAACAGAAGAACATCTTAATGCTTTGGAGACAATTTTAAAAAAATGCATTTTGGACAACTTCCCGAGCAAATCCAGCCTTTTGCTGTGAATCATTGTCTGCACACGGAGAGTGAAACTTCTGTTCTCCGTAGAGATGGCATGTAAATCTGTCATTGATCCACTGGAAGACCACCTCAAAGCAGGCAGTTTTTTTTGGTCCCAAAGTAATAAATAACAGAATCATTTTATCGTTTTCATTTCCTGCACTGCTTACTAACTCCCCCGTATCACAAGCAAAGGGGGGGGGGGAAACGCATTAAGTTAAATCTAAAAGTCAACACAAAGGAGATCCTTTGCTCAGGAGTACCTGAAAAGCATTGCTGAAGTGGCCCTCGGATGGCTGTGGCCCAAAATGGCTGCGTAGACCGTTTATGTCAGCAGCTGGGTCTGGTTTGATCACACTTTAAACATTAAGAATGTTTCAGAGTTCCGAATCCTACACTTCCCAAAGGGTTCATATCTCGGAGGTCCCACTACATTTTTCAATCAGGTCTGTCCACTTTTTCTTCCTGACCAATGAGTTACCGGGTAGATCATCCTGTGTGCGCAGGTCTAGGATCACGCCAGACCGTGTAGCGAGGCTCAGACGCCGTAACACAGCTGAACTCACAAACCGCTCGCGCCGTTCAGAAACAGCACGAAGAGCCGCGTTCGCCCACGTTCGACGCTGACCTTGAGGCGAGGCTGAACCTCTAATGTTTACAGCGGGTTTCAGCTGCACACATTCGCATGTTTATCTCAGCTCTCTCCTTCGGGAAGTTGCTAAACAATGAGCAGTTACGATTTTCTGCTGCCAAACCACAAAACTGTTTATATCTGATGCAACGCGATCATTACAAACCGATGGAGGAGGAAAAAAAAACGCATCGCTTACAGGAAAAAGGGGTTTCATGCCGTGCATCGAGCGCTTGGTTTTCTGAGACCGTCTCTGTAAGACCGAAGTCAGCTCTGATATGAATCTGAAGGCAACCTTGCAGAAGATGAAACACCTAAACTAGATGTGAACCTCTGATACACACCAATCCTTTGATAGAAGGAGGAGAGGAACTTGAACTTGTGTTGACAGTCAGACATTGCATTCTCATGACCCAAATATATTTGGATGTATCTGGATGGTGAAAATAAAAAATATGAAACCTAAAAAAAAAAAACGTACACTGAATTTCAGCACCTGTTCGACACCACAAAGAGCATGCAAGTCTCTTTTTCTTGATTTCTAAGGGTGGTAAAACTGTTTTCTAGTCTTAAATGTAGTCAACAACTTTACAGTGAGCATCCTGAATTGAACATAAACACCACTGAGCTCAGAGCTGGGGTCAATTCAGTTCAATTCCAATTCATCACACCACGACTCAGCTTCATCACTTCCGGGTCTAAAGATCGAAAGTTCTACGGATTCAAATTCAAACTCCCAAAACCTCTAAATCTCCAACGTCTACATTCAGGGCCAGGCCGGTGGCTCCAAGTCCAAATCCTTCTCCCACGTCGTTCAACTTCGAATCGATTTTGGCTGGAATCGCAGCGATTCCCCCGGCGAATTACAGCGTAAATTCTCACTCGCGGCTCAGGTCGGGTGAATGAGGAACAGGGGCTATGAGGTCTCAGGCAGCAGAGGGGTGTTGCAAGCAGACGGCTAGCCGTGGAGCAACCTCTGCGTCCGTCCCCACGATTACGATCGCTCTGGCTCTTTTTTTTTCTTCTTTTTTCAAAACCAGGAAGTGCTCTGTGCCTCTCCGTGTCACGGTCGAGCCCTCTGGGTTTCCATTCTGACAAAAGCCAGAACACGCAGTGCCCCCCTCCCCCCCAACGAACATCGCATGTCGACACGACACGAGCATTGCGCAAAGTACGGTCTGAGGGGTTGCCGAAACCTTCCCGATGGTCTGTTTGAAATCGGACAGTCGAAACGTCACATGACTGGGTGGGGGTGGGGGTGGGGGTTGGAGAGGGGGATTTGGGGGGTGTTGGGGGTGGGAGGGTGGTGCAGTTCACCAGTTCACCAAAGTTCACCATCTCTTAGAACATGACTGCAGTGATTTAGGACAGAGGAGCAACCAGCCAGCACACAAAGGGGAGGTCTGCTAAGACCAGGGCTACACAGTCCTGGGGGGCCAGTGTGTGAGCTGGGGGGGGGGGGCTAGTGCAGATTATTTTTTTAAAAACGATTATTCTGGCTGTTATTCTGTAAAACAGCTCCAGGTTTGGTCTGTAAAAGCATACTGCCATAAGCCCTAGAGCAGGGATCATCAACTCTGGCCCTCAAATCCAAATCCAGCCCTGGTTTTCTTTTCTCCCGGGTAATTAGTGCTACTGATTGGCCAGACTGTCTTCACATCTGACTCCCAGGCAAAGCGGGGGTAGAAAACCAGCAGTTCTCGGGCCCTCGAAGACCGTGAGTTGCTGATCCCTGCCCTAGAGCGTACATAGGACCTGGAGAGGGTAGGAGGGGCCAGGCGGTGAAGCCTAGGAAATAACAGGAAACAGCTTCTGCTGCACATTATGAGGGCAAAAGAGCATCCTGCCCACTGAATTCAATGTTAAAAAACTGAGGTAATTTTTACAACCAAACATAACAATTGTTCATCAATATTCAAAATACCATCGGGGAAGTTGTATTTCGCCTTCAAAAGTCCCCATGATATTCCCCAGCAAAGTTCACTCAACAGGCACAGTACAGGCTGACTTCCTGTGCTTCACAAGCTAAGGTTAGCTTAAGGGGCTCTTCCCTGTCGAGTTAATTATGCATGTCTGTAATATGACCACACCCTGAAACAGTGGCGCACGACTTCTTCAAAATAAAAGTTTGAGGAAGTGATTGGGGCTGAATTAAATACTTAAGAGCTGAAGTTGGCCAGACAGGGATTCGCTGCTTTTAAAAGACCTGAGGAAATCGCACCTCTTTTCAGCAACATCACTGAGGAAATGGGCAAATACAGGGAAACGTTTCACACAAATTCATGTTCTGGTCGATTCCGCCAGAATGATCTCTCGAAGAGCAGCGGTATCTGCGTTATTGGGTCTCTTTTATTTATATATATATTTTTTTTTTGGAAGCTCAGTCCAATTCGCTGGTTGCCATGGAAGCACCCAGCTGAAGGGCAGAGGTAGGAGCCTGCTCGCAGCATAATGTAGCCGGTTGTCATGGAGACCACTCCGGCTTACATAAGTATTTATTTGTGTGTCTCTGTGTGTGTGTGTGTGTGTGTGTGAAGTGTTTGGCCCCTGTATTTCACCTTGCAAAATAATAACAATAATAATAATAATAATAAAGCCCTGAGTGTGGCTCTTGGCTGGAATTGTTCCAGTGTCAAATCAGGTACCAGGCAACCCATCCTTTAATCCGCCCCCCCGGCAAGCCTGAGCCAGCCCACCGGCCAATTAAAGCCGCGCAAACACACCGAACAGCTGTCCACCTGCATCTCCAAGGTGACATATCACACCACTGAGCCCGGTTTCCCATAATCCATCTGGAGCATGTGTTATCCACAGGCCTACATTCTGGCTCAAATGAAGCTATTTTTATTTTATTTTATTTTTTTATTTTTTTTGCTGCACAAAAAATGTGAGGCATGTTTTCGGGTTGTTGTCCACCTTCCACTGAACAGACAAAACCAGCCCTGTCTTCACTGTGGGCAGAACAGGGATCATTAGCATCTAAAACAGACGTTCTCCAGGTAAAGTCCTGCGCACTCAAACCCAATGCAAAGGAGAGATGTATACGAGACTGAAAAAGACCAGAGCCTGTAAGACAGACAACCTAGAGGCAGCTCCTGAGAAGAAAATGCTCACCTGTAATTTCCCCAACTTCTCAGTTTTAAACCAGAAACAGTGAGAGTGTAGGAGGTTAATTCTTTGAAGAGTAGGCTTTTTTGGAATGTTTTTTTTCTTCTAAAATTCTAAATCAAATGTTCTAGAACTCCACTGCTTTAAATTACCAGCAGCGATTGTGACATCAGCATTAGAATGTTCAGTTAAGAACGTTCTAATCACATATTTGTGATCTCACACCCTGAAGGGTTAAAAGCGCAGGCGGCAGTGCACGTGGCGTGCGTCCACCGCTCACTCTCAGCGCACGGCGTTAGGCTGGCCCTCGTGACACCGTCCCCATATTTTCCGTAGTTTTTTTTTTTTTTGTTGTTGTTTTTTATAAAGGGTGCCTACTTATCATTCCCGACCGCTGCCTCTTCTTCTCGCGTGATTGTTTAATCTGTCATCCGCCGCCGCATTTAACCACCATTTTCCGTCCGAGAGCGGTGGGGGTAGTTACTCATCCCCCCCCCCCCCTTCCTGGTCGTTTATTTCGCGCGAGTGCCAAACGGGGGCTTCCCATCCATCCTGAGGCCCCTGCTTAAAAATGATGACTTAGGGGGACCAACTGTGACCAATCAAAATGTTTTTTTTTTTTTTTGTGCGGTGGGGTTTGGGGTGGGGGTGGGGGTGGGGGGGTGTAGAGAGAGAAAAATGGCAAGGCCATACATCATCCTCACAGGAAAACACGACACGTCACACCGGCTTAGTCAGCACAGCTTCCACCTCCACCGCCGCTAAGCTAATGCGCTTCTCGCTGATGTCATCCGCACACCGCAAGCGTTCTGCTCGCTGTGCTGGCGCTAAGCTAATGCGCTTCTCGCTGATGTCATCCGCACACCGCAAGCGTTCTGCTCGCTGTGCTGGCGCTAAGCTAATGCGCTTCTCGCCGATGTCATCAGCACACCGCAAGCGTTCTGCTTGCTGTGCTGGCGCTAAGCTAACGCGCTTCTCGCCGATGTCATCAGCACACCGCAAGCGTTCTGCTTGCTGTGCTGGCGCTAAGCTAATGCGCTTCTCACCGATGTCATCAGCACACCGCAAGCGTTCTGCTCGCTGTGCTGGCGCTAAGCTAACGCGCTTCTCGCCGATGTCATCAGCACACCGCAAGCGTTCTGCTTGCTGTGCTGGCGCTAAGCTAATGCGCTTCTCGCCGATGTCATCCGCACACTACCCAGCATCCTGCTCGCCACGCTGGCCAGCGGCCACGTGGAAGTCATGCGACGCGCATTCCATATGCTGCATGCGCCGTACTGCGTGCATTCCTAAATGCATTAACTCTTTAGTTGCCACGGGGAGGTGGGGGGGGGGGAATTTGAAGACATGCTCCAGTGGAGTCACCCCAGGATTTTCTACAGAACCGGAAACCAGTTGGGGTGAAGAGAAATGAAACCAAACCCTAACACAATGGCTCCTAATACGATCTACAAAATGATTGGTGTAAATCAAAGTTTAAAGTCTTGCTTTAAGCACTCTTAAGGGTTATATTAAAGCTGAAGCCTGCTTTTCAAAAGAAAACAAAAAAACCAATGCTCTATGTAGAGAATTAAACTTCTCTTTAAGCTTCCTTGCAAACTGATACATTTTCCCACCTTCAAAGTCATCCATCAGCCTATAACGATTTATGGAATTTGTGAAAACAAACGTATATTTTTAAATTATATTTTAAATATTCAGGAAGTTTACTGGTATTTCTGTCCTGTATCTGACCTGCGCGTCTCTCCTCCAGACACTCATTCTCTGAGCAACGCTGGAATGACTGACACACGATTGAAAACTGCAAATCATGCGCACGAAAGACGCAAATGCACACGTGTGCGCGGTGTGTGTAAACTCGACGGGTATGAATCAGAGCTGTGGTATGTGTGCCAACACCCATACACACACACACACACACGCACACACACACACGCGCGCACACAAAATGCAAACAAACTTTCTCCGGGTTAAGAAGGAGCCATTCTTGAGATTCCAGATTGGCGGCAGCGCTTTCTCACGCCCCACTTCATTTTTTAAAAAATCTGGACCGAGGCCGCTCGACCGCTCGCTTTTTGTTCTTTTTCTGTTTGTTCTCGTGACCGTGGTGGTGGCGGCCCTGGCAGAACAGAAACCGCGTCCCTTCTACTACAGATTCAGGAACTGCAGGGCCGGAAAGAAGAAAAAAAAAAAAAAAACCCCCCCCCCCAGAATGAAATCAGTCAGTTACAAACCGCAGCATGACAAGACCTCCGCTCGCCGTGCTGCAGTCTGACTGAAAGGGAAATGGCGGTTGGGTAATGTTGCATGTGTCCCTGGTCTTTAAGCCTAACCTCCTCTAAGCCATCATCAAGGGCCTCTTCCGCAACTCAAACTTTGTTTCTCTTTAAATGCTGCCACTCCAACCGAACTTTTTGCACAAAGCGGGGGGGGGGGGGGGGGGGGGGGGGGAAGCGTGACAGGATTCATAATTTTTGTCAAATCGTGCGCTAAAGCCGTGACCTCAGTACGAAGACCACAGACACACGCCGCCACATTAACCCAGGCCGGGTATCGACCTCGAGATTCACCCCCCGAAGGAAACCGTTCTGTAATTCTAAGCGGCGGAGAGAGCTGCGATCGAAACGAGGCCCGCCGTTTTGGGGGTCATGACTGCGCAAACGCAGCCGAGTCCCCGGGGCCCGTGAGGAAGGTCTGTTGGGCCTCGTGGGCCTCCGACTCCAGACTGAACTGTCGGCCTCTCTTCGATCGCCCTGATCGCCCTCGCTCAGCCCACGTGCCCCTGACCTGGACTCACTCTCTCTCTATCTCTCTCTCTCTCTGACTCTCTGTCTCTCTCTGTCCTTTCGCTTTTCTCCATCTCTCTCCATCTCTCTTCACTGCCTGCATGCCCTTGTGCCTCCCTGCACTGTGAAGGAGGGGGCGGGGGGGGGGGGGGCAGTGGGGGTGGTGTATCGATTTCAGCTCATGATCCCCTCCACTATCCAGCTCACGGGGTTAGGGTCAGGGATGCTCTCCAGGCCGTACACCTCTTCCCACAGACAGTGCTAATGTCAGCGGTTTGAGGGTAGTAACTAAACAGAGCGAGTGTCGAGATGTCCAATGGGAACCCCTCCCCCCCAACCACTCAACACCCCCCATTTCTCCCATGAAGTTCCCGAGAGAAAAATCTGGGCCTCACGTTCCTGGGTATCTTAAGTTCCCATCCAGCCCCTTCCCATGCCAGCCCTCCCTCCCTCCCCCCATCCCATTGCCTACGCACCGACGTGCCTAACTGCCTCCGCTGAACTGTCTCTGCTTGTTTTCCACTGTTTCTTCTTCTTTGGTTTTGTCTCGTCTCTGTCATTCAACCTCTAAGGCCTGCGGTGCAGCGAGGCAAGAAGTTCTTCTCCTGTCTGACAACGACGAAGCAGTTAAATCATCGACACAGTTTCAGAACTGAGTTTTCAGAGTTAATTGTTCTTGGCTCCAAGTAGAAAGCTTCACATTGGAAAAATGGTAGCAGTGGTGGGGTGGGGGTGTGGGGGGGGTGGGGGCAGGCATGGATCTCTCTTCACCATACGCCTCATCACTGGTTAAACTTGTTCAGCTGATAACACGCAACAGCCATTGCATGACAAGTTGTATGCCCCGCCAGTTGAACAGCAACACACAATGCTAAAAAAAGAAAAGAAACTGTGTCATGAGCATTGTTCTCATATCTCGTTTCGGTGGTAACGAGACAGCCGAAGGAGAATGCGCTATTTTCACAGTCTGACAAGGGAGAAATTACTCAGGCGTTCCCCAAACATCACATGTCATGACAGCGAGAGTCACAGGAGGGTGTGGCGCCCTGCGTCGTGTCACCGGGAACGCTTCGGGGGAAGGAAGACGAAGACCAGGTTCTTCGGCCCGGACGTGTCGGTTTCCCCGCCCCCTGGAATCGCTCCCTCTGGGTGGAAGGACAGCCAAAACAAATGTGCCGCCAAAACAAATTTTTTATCACCTTCTCCCAGCCCCTCTCTTCTTCAGCGTTGTCGGTCGAGTTACTTCTGCGCCCAAACCCGGCGGCAGACGCGACCCGCCGGTGATGAGAGCGCGACGGCTCACCGCCCGCTCACTCGCCATCGTTCCGGTGCTTTCCGCAGAGCAACGTGTTTACTCCTCACATGTAGTGCCTGTCAGCCTCCCCCCCCCCCTCCCCACCCCAAGGCCCTATTGTGAGGTCAGACTTGTTGCCATGGCGCTGTTCCCTAGAACAGCCCCCCTGGGTCTCCTCGGGTGCCGCGTTCTTCAATCCCTTCGGACAAATTAAACGCTGAGTCTCTCGGCGTCTCTCCGAGACCGGGACTGACGAACCGCTGCATTCCCGGGAATTTTCGGCATTCCCGACGGACCTGGAAAAGAGATTTCGGAGAGCCGTTCCCGGAGATCGAGGGACAGCCTAAAAAAGGCCAGGATTATTACTGAAAGGCTCAAAAGAGGATCCAAGGCAAATGATCTGCTTGGCCTTGGTACTTTCTTTTGCACTGGTGTACATTTTATTGAGGAAGCGGTGAGGAACATGGACTACGCTTCAGGGCACAGATATGAGCTGGGTATGGGGTTTACCACATTATCAGACCAATATAAACATTGTTTGTTCCTTAAAGGTTTTTAAGGGGGGAAAAAAAATCCCACACCTTGTTTTTCTGGCTTGCTCACTAATTAACCCTTTGGCCTAGAGAAAGTTTTTTTTTTCTTCCAGTGACATCTTCTTTGAAAATGTCTTGATGTCACGTCAATGAAAGCCATAGGTTCGTAAAAAAACAGGCCAAATCCTGGCCTGTGCTACGCACGGCAGACTGTTATGGAAACGGTGTGATGTCAGCGCTGAGGACGGCTGGAATTTAAGCGTCAGCGACAGGACGTGTAGGCGCGCCGATGTTTTCGTTTTTTTTTCGGTTTCGAAGTTCCGCAAGCCGTTCCTGACGTCCTCCTGCGATTCGACGGACGTTTCCGGAGACGCGACGGATGGAGCTGCTCGAGCCGCGTCTCAACATCGTGCCCAGAGCCGCCTTTGCATTTCGCCCAGAGCTGCCGACAAGTGAGGGAGAACCCGGCCCACTGCGGACAGGAGGGTTTCAAGATTCCGTTCCGACAGTCATGGAAACGCCTGGCTTCCTACTTGAAACCTTCAAGGTGTGAGATCACGAATGTGCGATTAGAGTGATCTTAAGTGAACATTCTAATGCTGATGTAACAATCACTACTGGCAACTGAAAGTAATGGAGTTACTAGAACACTGACTTGGAATTTTGAGAAAACATTCCAAAAAAACCTACTCTTCAAAGGGTTAAAAGGAATTCTTTCACCAACTTTCCAGAGATTTTGAGAGATTTTGATCAAGCATTGGTGCAGTGGTTGCCGATTTCAATTGAAAAAAAAAACAAGAACAAACTTGTGTTAACCATTAAGCCGAGCAGTAGCGGGAACGCGTGTTTTGGTTATCACAGATGTGAAAGTGGCAACGTTTGGCCTCGTCGCCCCGATGGAAACCCTTTTGCTCTGAACACCGTGAGGTCACGGACGCCCATTATGTGTCCTCGTCTCGGCCCGCCCGCCTCGGCTCACGCTGCTGAAAAACATGTTTACTCCAAAGGTTTTTCGGGACAATTACACCCATGGCCGAGTTTTCCATAGCAACCCGGCCTCCCCCTCTCCAGGTGAGCGTGGGCCGGCTTCCGTGCGGCTGGCTCTCTCCGGCCCACCTGTCCGCTCCGACCTCTCGGGGCGGTCCTGCGTCTGCGGCCCCGTCGCCATGGCAACGGTAACCCGCACGACTCTGCTCGGCCTCATCCCGGCTCTTACTCAGGGCCGATCATGACTCCGGTTTCCTGAAATCTCCTGGTCCTGCAGGAAACCAGTTCTCTCAAAGGACGACAGGTTGAGCTGACGCCTTTTTTTTTTTGTTCATTTTTTTTTTTTTTTTTCAGCAGAGCTCCTCGGTCAAAGCACGCTGGGACGCTTCTCCTCCGATGGTGGAATTCAGCAACAGCTGAGAAAACAAACAAAGAACAAAGGACCCTGCCACTGGGCCAAACGAACTGTGTGTTTTTGTTTTCTCAAACACAACGGAACCGCCATCACAAGTTACAAGGAAACGTTACCGGGGACGAAGGCAAAATAGCAGGCCAGTGTAAAAACCTCCACAAAGGCTTCAGTCAGCCAGCAACCAGTGGGTAGCGAGAATGTGAGAATACAGTATACCCAGTTAAATAAATCACATGCTGCTTTTTTTTTTGGGCCTTTCTGTGATTTCCCATACTGTTCTGTAAAGGACATGCTAAAGGTCGAAGGTCAAGGATCAAAGGCTGAAGGGGTGGAGCCGAGCAGGGGTGCATGCTGAATTGTAACAAACAGCTGCCTGTGAGAAACCCTTTCTCAATAAACATTCAAGCAAAAACAGTGAGAATGAAATCGCTACCATTTTAACATTATGACATCTTGGACACAAGCGAGCACATTTTTGTCAAACATTACGGTTGAGGAAAGGATTAATAAACACTTCAGCTCATTCCTCATAGACTGAACAAAGTGTCAGCTTTATCCAGATTGGATAAACTGTCACTGATTTCACAAACCGTTATTGTTGGACAAACTGTCACTGACTGGACCAAATGAAATTTGATTGGCTGTACCTCCTCCAAGAGCTGGTTGAGGCCTTGGGCCAGAAGGTTGCCAGATTGGCCGCTCTCTGTGTTAACATGTTTGGGTAACCTGCCTCCCCCCCCCTTCCCGCCATCCTGCCCACCCACAGCGAACCAAACAAACACCGCCTACAGACTCAGCGGCCTGCCAAACTGCACCCTGGGTCCCCGTGACATCATCCCATCGCAATCCGCCCTCCTTGCTTTTCAACGCTCCCGCTTTTACCCTCCGCACGGTAAAATGTTCACCTTCAAATCAACTCTGATGGGCTACTTTACCTCTCATTCTGTTAGACTCCATACGCAAACCCTGAGCTGAGCTAGGAGCCAGCGTCCAGTCTAAACACGAGAGTTCAATTAACACGGAGCGTTTTGACTGTGTAATTTCCTCCTCCTCCACGAGCCTCTGATGATGTCACCCATGCCCCCCATCACCCAAACACCCCCCCTCCTCCCCCCACACAAAAAACAAACTTCTTCCTTCTCCAGTGGCCCGGAGACAGGTTGTACTTTTCTCCGACTGCAGGCTGGAGATAGGCCAGGATCCAAGCCCTGAGTAGCAGAGAAGGAGAAACGGACAACCCCAACACCCCCCCCCCCCCGCCCCCCTCCAAACTGATATCAGTGGCTTTTGTTTAGGCGATAAGGACACTTGTTCCAGAGGGGTTGGCGAGCGAGGGGGGGGAATGGAACGATGGTCTCGGGACAAGTGATAAATCCTAAGTCACTAACTCCACAGTGTTCTGGCCTGAAGCCCTTCCTCCTATATATAGTCTGGGAGTTGTTCCTACGCACCAGCCTGTTAGGCCTGCTTTAGCAGTGGTTTTTAGTCCGGGCTGTGCTGCGAAGCGCACCGTGACAAAGTTTTTAATGAACTGTTCCTAACAGGCAACTTTTTGATTAGATTTAAGTTGATTTGACTTGATTTGACAGACCGGCGTCGCCCCTTCGCTTGTCATCTTCGCCTCCCTTGTCACCGTCCCGCAGAAGGAAGGAGGGGAGACCTTCGTTTGACCGAACCCAAATTGTGACGCAACCCATTTTGGCAAGAGCGAGAGAGAGAGAGAAAACAGTGATTCAGGAGGGCTAGAATGTGGCAGTCATTCAGCGCATTATGCAAGCGCTGAGAAATCAGCTGGGCTACGCAAAAAATCACACACATGCACACAGCACACATACACACACACACACACACATACACGCACACGCACACAGCACACATACACGCACACAGGCACACACACACGCACACACGCACACACTCGCAGACACACGCACGCGTATGCACACATACATGACACACAGCACACATACACGCACACACTCGCGGACACACGCACGCGTATGCACACATACATGACACACACACACACACACGCGCACGCACACACACACACGCGCACACACACACGCGCGCACACACGCGCACACACACACGTCCTTTCCAGGAGACCTGTCCCTCAGAGGTAATGTTTACCCTAAGCATGCCTGAGGGACTTAGCGTGTGGATCATAAGCCCATTACAAACACACGGGCCGCAGTCGGTCAACGGGTTAAACTGCCGCCCCAGGACCCCCCTGCCCCCTCCCCCCTCCCCCTCACACCCCCGCCCCCTCCCCCCCAACACCCCCGCAGGCTCCCGACGCTGTTCAGACAGGGCTTAAAGTAAGCCGGCCCTGACCAGCAGTGGCGGGGTGTCCTTGTCCACTGGAATGTACGGTCAACAAGAAGAGAGAGAGAGAGAGAGAAACAAAGAGAGAGAGAGAGAGAGAGCAAGCTATTTACAACAGGGTCACAGCCTGACTGCTCAAGGCTTATCTGTGGCCAATCACAGGCCAGCCAGGCTGATTAAACGGTGTCACATGGTGTCGTACCGCCAGCCAGACCTCAGTAGTGGAGGGTGGGTGGGGGGGGTGAGGGGGGGGGGGGTTGGGAGTGAACCTTTGACACCTTTCTGTTGCGCCAGCTCTAAATTGGCTCAGGGCAAGGGGGAATACATGAACATGCACACTCATTCACATTCACTCACACACCCGCACTTACACACTTGCTCATGCGCACACTCACACACACTTTCTCTCACACTTTCACACACACACACATTCGCACACACACACACTTGCACACACACCCACACCCACACACACACAGTCCACTTCAGGGCTGATAAGCAGCCTAATGTGTAACTACCCTGCTGACCCCAGATGAGACAGCTTCTCACATGATGACATGGGGGGTGGGGGGGGGGGGTTTGGAGAATAGCGCCCCCCCCCCCCCCCAACTGTCACATGGTTTGCCAACAGACCTGTAAAAACACCTCCACCACCCGCAAGTAGGGAAGCATGACTCTCAATAGGCGCAGTGGGGGCCACAAGCTAAAAGATCAGACCACCATTACCTCACTGCCACTGAGCAGGCGCTCTTATCCAGAGCAAGTTACACAACTATCGCAAATTTTTTTTTTTTTTTTTTAAGTATCCATTTATCCAGCTGCGTATTTAGGTTAAGGGTACAACAGCAGTGTCCTAGTTGGGAATTGAACCTGCAGCCTTTCAGATCCGAGCCCAGTTTCCGAACCATCATAAGGCACAAACAGAGAGGTCCCTCAGCAGGCAAGCAGGCACCGACGGGACGCCTACGTGTCGCAAATCAACGCCACGCCAGTCTGCTAGCGGCGAGATCACTACCAAATAGCGCACATTCCTTTAACAGCTGACCCTCATCTCAGCTGGTTAGCCTCAACTGTCCCGTAGCGAACTGCTTCAGCGCCAGTTTGTAAAGCACTGGTGGACTGACAGCTGTGTCCAAGGTGGGGGGCACTGTATGTCTGCTGTCCCCCCCCCCCCCCTTTAAAATAGATCCATTAGCCCTGCAAACATGGACATTCCCTTTTTCTCCCCCGCAATTATGACGCATTCTTGATTTTTTTTTTGGGGGGGGGGGGCAGAGGGCGTCTGTCTGGAGCCTCACGCTTCTTCACGTTCAGCTGCCGCGTCTCTAATCCGCGAGACATTTTTATCTTCCCAGAAGAACGACCCCGATCTCTCCCGCTCTCTGAAGAGGCCTTCTGCGTACGACGAGAAGTGTAAAAATAGCCCCGCTTGTAGATTGAGCAAAGGGGGGGGGGGGGCGGGGTGCGGGGTTGGGGGAGGGGAATAGGGAGCGCAGAAGATGAAAAGCACGTCTGGCTTCAGACTCCTCCATGTGAATATTTCAGATCGCGGCACACCTGTCGCTCCTTCCTTCCTCCGCCCTCCCCGACATTGAATTCGGAGTCTTCTCTCATTCCAGCATGTCGGTAACGCATCACCAGGCTCGTGATCAAGCTCCCCCCTTTCTTTTTTTTTAACATCATCCGCTGAGACACACAGCTTCACGCCAACGCGAGGCGCGGAAACCGGTCGCCTTCTCGGTCCACACAGGTGTGTGTGTGTGTGTGTGTGTGTGTGTGTTATTAGCAGAAACGAAGATGGAGGCAGTGCTATCTGCAGGGAGCAGTTTTTTTTCATAGTAGTTCTCAGATCTAAAGCTTTACTGAATGTACTGACGCAGTTAAAGAAAGACACAGGCCAATGGCCCAACTCAACGGCCTGCTAAACAGCCGAGATCACAAACTCAAGTCAAACTCTAACTTAAGTCTTAAGTTTAAGTCATCGAGTCCAATCGCCTCGCTTCCAAAGACAAAATCAGCCGGTCTTTGGAAAAATAACAAAAAAAACAAGCAGAACCCTGCAGTGCTCCCGGAGTGGAGTTTTTGAGGGGCGACATAGCTCAGGAGGTAAAGAGCGGTTGTTGTCTGGCAGTCCGAGGGTTGCTGGTTCAATCCCCCGCCCTGGGCATGTCGAAGTGTCCCTGAGCAAGACACCTAACCCCTAATTGCTCCCAACGAGCTGATTGGTACCTTGCATGGAAGCCTTTCACTGTTTGTGTGTGAGTGTGTGTGTGTGAATGGGTGAATGAGAGGCAGCAATTGTAAAGCGCTTTGGATAAAAGCGCTTTATAAATGCAGTCCATTTACCATTTTGAGATCCCGGGTCTAAACGGCCTTCGGTTACAATTACGAAGAGTCGGTTCTGCGCGTCCCAGACGATGTGCCTCTGATCACACGCGTCTTAGCAGGACGCGGTGTCAGCGAGGACAAGGAACACGCTCCAGAATGTGGAGCATCTCAGTGGGCGTGGAGCGGCAGCGTCTAATCGAGGGCATGCTTTAAATGGCTCGAACACCCCCCCCCACCCCCCCACACCCCCCTCCATACTGTACGTATATTTAGAAGTCCCCTCGGCAATGCCGAAAAGAAATCGCTCTCAACCCTCCGCCGCTCGTGAAGATGCATGGTCGTCTCTTTGAGGGCGGAGCTGGGACAGCCGGGGGGGGGGGGAGGTTGGGGGGGGGGGTGGACGTGCCTTCACACGGATCGTCTGGCCCAGTTCTCCGCTCTCTGTGTGCTCTCCGTGTCTCTGAGCTTATCCTTAACACTCTGACCGACATACATATATTTATATATAAATATATATTTTATTTCGAGCCACAGGAAAAGTAGGACAGAAAGTAAGAAGAGAACTATTGCAGTGGGATGGTGCTGGGGGGGGGGGGGGGGGTGAAGCGGGGGTGAGCAGGTGGTCTTATCATGGCAGATTCTGCTTCTGTGTCATTATCATAATCACTATCATCACCAGTGTCGCCATGGTGATTGTGACCCGCGCATCAGATCTTAGCAAACGTTGCAATTGAAAGCAGGTGAGCAAGTTCTTGGCCCTGTCAGACACAGCTGGGGAGGGGGGGGGGGCTGTCTACGTACTGCTGACAACCCACAAACCCCTACCCCCACAAAATAAATAAACAAATCAATTGAGCGGACTTGTGTTGGGTTTGGGTTTACAGCATGTTTGAAGTACAGGCAGATTTAAAAACAATTGCGGGACGTAAATGTGACCAAACCAATTCTGTCCCCTGCACCCCGACCTCCTTGCCCCCAGCCCACAACATAAAATCTTGAACAGCTCACCAGTCGCAATCTTTAATGCCAGTGACACGCCCCCCCCCCCCCCCCGCCCCCTTTAAATCATGGATCCACCACCCATGTTACCAGTCATACAAACTCTTGAGAGACTAGTCAGTGGCAAGTTCATGTCTCTCAAAAAGCACCTGAGCTCCCTGCTCTGTGGCCAGGTGCGTAAATTTGCGACTCTGTCTGACACTGCGGGACGTGAGGTCAACATTCGGGGCATCTGCTGAGACACGGTACTACTGGTTCTCCCTGAAGTAGGACAGAGCAACAGCTCCCATCTCTTCACATGGCCTTGGGGATTAGCCCAGGCTAACTGCTACGGTAGCCCTGGCCTGACATTTTCTCAGTGGAAGGGTGGAGCGGGGGGGGGGGATGTGGTTTCAGTTTAATGGGGTCAGTCACTGGATCCTCAAAGCTGCCTTTCTTCAGGTGTGATTCAGGCCGGGTCCTTTGTTACCGTTTAATTAGAATAATTCTGTATTCCCCGAGGGTGGGGAAGCCCGCACATCAAAGAAGCCCATTCACTGCGGTGAGTCTGGGCTTCAATTGCATCAGGGCCCCAGGTACAGCCTCAATCCGGCCCAGTGTATTCTCTCCCACTCTTTCTCCCCCTCTCTTTCTCCATCCTTCCCTCTCTGGTTTCTCTTTCTTTATCGCTCTCTCGCTCATTACGCATCTCCCTACTCTGTTCCATCAGTCGTTCCTTCTCTCTCAAAGTTTCTCTCGTCCTCTCCTTATGCATCTCCCTCTCTCTATTTCTCACTCTCCCTGACCCCACTCTTTCATGCTCTCCCTCTCTCTCTCTCTCTCTCCATCCCTTGGACAGCTGGACAGCAGCGAATAGGACAGCAGAGTTTGGCATAAACAAATACAGCCCCCCCTCACCAAGTGAAAAGGTTTCAATTACATGCCAGATCCTGGTCAATTCTCCTCCTCTGCTCGTTTTGGGAACAGTCTTCCTTTTTTTCCTATTGTTGCATAAACAAACACGCCCCCCCCCCTCCCCCCCACCCCCACCAAGAAGCACACCCCATAAACCACGTACTCTCTCCTGGAAGCATTTGACATATTTGTTTTTTGTTCCCCACTCAGCTGGTTCAGAGTGATGGCTCTTAAATGAGGCCTAGTAGGGTCAGAAAATGGAAATGGAACCAAAAAAAAAAAAAAAAGGCTCCTGATGTTGTTTGGAATATTTACATTCCTGCGTCTGTTTGCAATCCTTCCCGGAGGGCTGGTCGGCGCCTCCCAGAGAGCCCGGACCTACCGCTACATCAGCCACGGAAACGACCCAATCACACGTTCCGGCTGGACTCCTCCGAATGAGTCATCCAGCCAATCAGAGTGATCATTAAAATAACAGCCATCAAAATAAGGAGCTTTCCACTTTTGCACATTGCACCAACACCCCCCCCCCCCCCCCCTTCCTTCCTTTTATTTTTGGTTGCCAAGCGACACCTCATAGAACTTGTGAGGTCATGATGTTTGTTTTTCCAGGAATGCCATCTGATAAGCAGTCTCCCTGGCTCTGCGGAATCTTCCGGCATTAGCAACGCCGCCAGCGAAGTCGCCTTTGTGTTTGGGGTTGGCATCGCCGCTGAAGCAAAAAAAAAACACATTCCAAAGTCTAGAGAGACCAGGCGGTCTAAACATGTGACTGTGAACGTGTATGAAGGTGTGTGTGTGTGTGTGTGTGTGCATGAATGTGTTTGTGAAGTTGTGGATATGTGCGCATGTGTGTGTGCGTATGCGCCTGTTTGGCTTGCACCTGAGAAATGATGTGAATATCAAGTTGAAATGCCTTCAACTCTATATTCCTAGGCCTACAACTACATCACATGGGAGAGCATACAGTTCAAATTGCTGAGTTGAGTTAATCCACTGTCGTATGCTTACCTGACTCGCAGGTCTTACCTAGAGGTTTTGAGAGCAGAGCGGAGAGGAGAGAGAGACAGGGAGAGAGAGACCCTGAAAGAGAGAGAGAGAGAGAGAGAGACTGTGAGAGAGAGCGAGAGAGAGAGCGAGAGAGAGGAGAAACTCGGTACCCCAGGGAACAGTCATATCATCTCGCTGCTGTTATTCATAGCTCTGTGTTTTGATAAGTGTTATAATTCACTGTAGGCAATTTTGGCAGCGTGGTCGCAGCACTCTGGCACTAATGAAGGATTCAGTGGGCTGCAGAGCTGCCCGGTCTCCACAGCTGCTGCAGAGAGGGGAGCGCACACTGAGCCGAGCCATGACACACTGGGCCTGAGGATTTACACCCACGCAGCAATGCATGACACCAGCAGCAGCGTGTGTGTGTGTGTGTGTGTGTGAGAGTGTGCATGCATGTACATGTATGTGCATGCGTGTGCAAGTGTGCGTGTGTGTGTGTGTATGCGCGTGTATATCTGTGCGTGCATGTGTCTGTATGTGCATGTGTGCATGCATGTTTGTGTGTGTGTGCGTGCGTGCATGTAAAAGTGTGCATGTGCATGTGCATGTGTGAGCGTGCATGTGCGTGCATGTGTGCATGTGCACGAATATGATGTGTGCGCCCACAGTTGCCATGGCAGCCCTCCATCCATCCAAACTGCACCCTGGGATATTTTCAGAAGGGAGCAGTGCTGCTCTACGTCTCTCCTCTCCTGGCTACCGCCCTTTCTGCCCCCCCCCCCCCCAGCTCCCATCGCCGGGACCCCCCAGGGCCAGGGACAGAGCCAGGGATTCTCTCCTGTCAGTCACAGGCTCACACCCCCCCCCACACCCCCCTCCCCCCAAGGCCAACTGAAACCCCCCCCCACCCCTTGTCTAATCTCAGTACACAGAGCCTCCAAGCCCACATCAACGCCTGCTATTTTTACACCTGTCTGGAGATTTTTTAAAACACAGGGACTGGTGGAGAGAGAAGAAGGGGGGGGGGGAGGGCAAAACACAGCAAAAACCACCCACCTGCCTCAGAAAGCCCTCCCCAAAAGTGCAGAGGAGAGGCGGATCCAGGTAAAGCCCCGGCCCGGGGCGTGATGAGGAGGCACCTGGGTGAGGCGCAGTAAAACGCTCGCAGGTATTACTCCGCCTCGCCCCTCCCCCCCCCCCCCCCCCCCCCCCCCACCCACCCACACAATGCTGACCGCATACCTGCCGGGAACCACGTGTCTGCCCAGACAGATGATTGATGTTTGTAGCTCTCCATTCCTGATGTAAACGCTCTCTCTCTCTCCCCACCCCTCCCTTCGCTAAAACAATCATGGTCGACGTAGCTAAATCCATCCTCTACGCAGGCAGATCCCGTCCCGTTTACAAACAGAATGGATCGTTACGGGTAGCCTTTCACTGCACTAATGCCTCCTGCCAGCAACTGCCCCCAGTAACTGCCACCAGTAACTGCCTCCAGTAACTGCCCCCAGTAACTGCCACCAGCAACTGTCACCAGTGAAATCCACTTGAGGACTGTCAATGACCTGCTTTTTCACATTCTGCTTAGCCACTCATTTTTTTTTTTTAAGATTACAGGGTGTGGGTTCAGACTACGCGCTGCAAAGACAGAGCACTCTCTCTTTCTCTCTCTGTCTCTCTCCGTCTCTCTCTCTCTCTCTCTTTCCTGGGGTATTAATTAACCCGATGGGTGAGTGATCTAAAGAGGCGTAAACTTTGCATCGGCTTATTCGCATGACATCAACTTGGCAAAGGGCACTCCAACATAATTTCCTCATTCAGGAAATTGAACCGCAGCTCTTAAAAAGTCAAAGAGCGTTCTCTGAATAGGGCCTCTTGGAAACACGGGCAGGGAGGGGAGGGGGAAGAGA